>NW_026688589.1:0-32632 GCF_030445035.2 Dasypus novemcinctus
TGCTAACATTCCTATCTGTAAAACTAGCATTTACACTATAAGAAAGCATAACCGGCGGTATAACAGCTAACTCTTTAAACCTAAATGAAACAACATAGCACGTATGATTTACTTCTGAGAACTAAGCTTTGTGTGCAGAGATTTTTCAGTTATCTCCTTTACTTCAGTTTTGGGGCTAACATTCCTATGTGTAAAACTAGCATTTACACTATAGGAAAGCATAACCGGCGGTATAGCACCTAACTCTTTAAACCTAAATGAAACAACATGGCACATATGATTTACTTCTGAGAACTAAGCATTGTGTGCAGAGATTTTTCAGTTATCTCCTTTACTTCAGTTTTGGGGCTAACATTCCTATGTGTAAAACTAGCATTTACACTGTAGGAAAGCATAACAGGCGGTATAGCAGCTAACTCTTTAAACCTAAATGAAACAACATGGCACATATGATTTACTTCTGAGAAGTAAGCATTGTGTGCAGAGATTTTTCAGTTATCTCCTTTACTTCAGGTTTGGGGCTAACATTCCTATGTGTAAAACTAGCATTTACACTATAGGAAAGCATACCCGGCGGTATAGCAGCTAACTCTTTAAACCTAAATGAAACAACATGGCACATATGATGTCCTTCTGAGAACTAAGCATTGTGTGCAGAGATTTTTCAGTTTTCTCCTTTACTTCAGTTTTGGTGCTAACATTCATATTTTTATACTCGCATTTACTATAAAGGAAAGCATAACTGAGGGTATAGCAGCTAACTCTTTAAACCTAAATGAAACAACATGGCACATATGGTTTCCTTCTGAAAACTAAGCATTGTGTGCAGAGATTTTGCGGCTATCTCCTTTCTTTCAGTTTTTGTGCTAACATTCCTATCTGTAAAACTAGCATTTACACTATAGGAAAGCATAACCGGCAGTATAGCAGCTAACTCTTTAAACCTAAATGAAACAACATGGCACATATGATTTACTTCTGAGAACTAAGCATTGTGTGCAGAGATTTTTCAGTTATCAGTTATCTCCTTTATTTCAGTTTTGGGGCTAACATTCCTATGTGTAAAACTAGCCTTTACACTATAGGAAAGCATAACCGGTGGTATAGCAGCTAACTCTTTAAACCTAAATGAAACAACATGGCACATATGATTTACTTCTGAGAACTAAGTATTGTGTGCAGAGGTTTTGCGGCTATCTCCTTTCTTTCAGTTTTTGTGCTAACATTCCTATCTGTAAAACTAGCATTTACACTATAGGAAAGCCTAACGGGCAGTATAACAGCTAACTCTTTAAAACTAAATGAAACAACATGGCACTTATGATTTACTTCTGAGAAGTAAGCATTGTGTGCAGAGATTTTTCAGTTATCTCCTTTACTTCAGTTTTGGTGCTAACATTCACATTTTTATACTCGCATTTACTATATAGGAAAGCATAACTGAAGGTATAGCAGCTAACTCTTTAAACCTAAATGAAACAACATGGCACATATGGTTTACTTCTGAAAACTAAGCATTGTGTGCAGAGTTTTTGCGGCTATCTCCTTTCTTTCAGTTTTTGTGCTAACATTCCTATCTGTAAAACTAGCATTTACACTGTAGGAAAGCATAACCGGCGGTATAGCAGCTAACTCTTTAAACCTAAATGAAACAACATGGCATATATGATGTACGTCTGAGAACTAAGCTTTGTGTGCAGAGATTTTGCAGCTATCTCCTTTCTTTAAGTGTTTGTGCTAACATTCCTAACTGTAAAACTAGCATTTACACTATAAGAAAGCATAACCGGCGGTATAACAGCTAACTCTTTAAACCTAAATGAAACAACATAGCACGTATGATTTACTTCTGAGAACTAAGCTTTGTGTGCAGAGATTTTTCAGTTATCTCCTTTACTTCAGTATTGGTGCTAACATTCCTATCTGTAAAACTAGCATTTACACTATAGGAAAGCATAACAGGCGGTATAGCAGATAACTCTTTAAATGTAAATGAAACAACATGGCACATATGATTTACTTCTGAGAACTAAGCATTGTGTACAGAGTTTTTGCGGCTATCTCCTTTCTTTCGTTTTTGTGCTAACATTCCTATCGGTGAAACTAGCATTTACACTATAGGAAAGCCTAACGGGCAGTAAAACAGCTAACTCTTTACACCTAAATGAAACCACAAGGAACTTATGATTTACTTCTGAGAAGTAAGCATTGTGTGCAGAGATTTTTCAGTTATCTTCTATACTTCAGTTTTGGTGCTAACATTCACATTTTTATACTCGCATTTACTATATAGGAAAGCATAACTGAGGATATAGCAGCTAACTCTTTAAACCTACATGAAACAACATGGCACCTATCATCTACTTCTGAGAACTAAGCATTGTGTGCAGAGATTTTGCGGCTATCTCCTTTCTTTCAGTATTTGTGCTAACATTCCTATCTGTAAAACTAGCATTTACACTATAGGAAACCATAACCGGCGGTATAGCAGCTAACTCTTTAAACCTAAATGAAACAACATGGCACATATGATTTACTTCTGAGACCTAAGCATTGTGTGCAGAGATTTTTCAGTTATCTCCTTTACTTCAGTTTTGGTGCTAACATTCCAATGTGTAAAACTAGCCTTTACACTATAGGAAAGCATAACCGGCGGTATAGCAGCTAACTCTTTAAACCTAAATGAAACAACATGGCACATATGATTTACTTCTGAGAACTAAGCATTGTGTGCAGAGATTTTTCAGTTTTCTCCTTTACTTCAGTTTTGGTGCTAACATTCATATTTTTATACTCGCATTTACTATATAGGAAAGCATAACTGAGGTTATAGCAGCTAACCCTTTAAACCTAAATGAAACAACATGGCACATATGCTTTACTTCTGAAAACTAAGCATTGTGTGCAGAGATTTTGTGGCTATCTCCTTTCTTTCAGTTTTTGTGCTAACATTCCTATCTGTAAAACTAGCATTTACACTATAGGAAAGCATAACCGGCGGTATAGCAGCTAACTCTTTAAACCTAAATGAAACAACATGGCACATATGATTTACTTCTGAGAACTAAGCATTGTGTGCAGATTTTTTTCAGTTATCTCCTTTACTTCAGTTTTGGTGCTAACATTCCTATCTGTAAAACTAGCATTTACACTATAGGAAAGCATAACAGGCGGTATAGCAGATAACTCTTTAAATGTAAATGAAACAACATGGCACATATGATTTACTTCTGAGAACTAAGCATTGTGTGGAGTGGTTTTGCGGCTATCTCCTTTCTTTCAGTTTTTGTGCTAACATTCCTATCTTTAAAACTAGCGTTTACACTATAGGAAAGCCTAACGGGCAGTATAACAGCTAACTCTTTAAACCTAAATGAAACAACATGGTACTTATGATTTACTTCTGAGAACTAAGCATTGTGTGCAGAGATTATTCAGCTATCTCCTTTACTTCAGATTTTGTGCTAACATTCATATCTGTAAAACTAGCATTTACACTATAGGAAAGCATAACCGGCGGTATAGCAGCTAACTCTTTAAACCTAAATGAAACAACATGGCACCTATTATTTATTTCTGAGAACTTAGCATTGTGTGCAGAGATTTTGCGGCTATCTCCTTTCTTTCAGTTTTTGTGCTAACATTCCTATCTGTAAAACTAGCTTTTACACTATAGGAAAGCCTAACCGGCGGTATAGCAGCTACCTCTTTAAACCTAAATGAAACAACATGGCACATATGATTTACTTCTGAGAACTAAGCATTGTGTGCAGAGATTTTGCGGCTATCTCTTTTCTTTCAGTTTTTGTGCTAACATTCCTATCTGTAAAACTAGCATTTACACTATAGGAAAGCATAACCGGCAGTATAGCAGCTAACTCTTTAAACCTAAATGAAACAACATGGCACATATGATTTAATTCTGAGAACTAAGCATTGTGTGCAGAGGTTTTGCGGCTATCTCTTTTCTTTCAGTTTTTGTGCTAACATTCCTATCTGTAAAACTAGCATTTACACTATAGGAAAGCATAACCGGCAGTATAGCAGCTAACTCTTTAAACCTAAATGAAACAACATGGCACATATGATTTACTTCTGAGAACTAAGCATTGTGTGCAGAGATTTTGTGGCTATCGCCTTTCTTTCAGTTTTTGTGCTAACATTCCTATCTGTGAAACTAGCATTTACACTATAGGAAATCATAACCGGCGGTATAGCAGCTAACACTTTAAACCTAAATGAAACAACATGGCACATATGATTTACTTCTGAGAACTAAGCATTGTGCGCAGAGATTTTTCAGTTTTCTCCTTTACTTCAGTTTTGGTGCTAACATTCACATTTTTATACTCGCATTTACTCTAAAGGAAAGCATAACTGAGGGTATAGCAGCTAACTCTATAACCTAAATGAAACAACATGGCACATATGGTTTACTTCTGAAAACTAAGCATTGTGTGCAGAGATTTGGCGGCTATCTCCTTTCTTTCAGTTTTTGTGCTAACATTCCTATCTGTAAAACTAGCATTTACACTATAGGAAAGCATAACCGGCGGTATAGCAGCTAACTCTTTAAACCTAAATGAAACAACATGGCACATATGATTTACTTCTGAGAACTAAGCATTGTGTGCAGAGATTTTTCAGTTATCTCCTTTACTTCAGTTTTGGGGCTAACATTCCTATGTGTAAAACTAGCATTTACACTATAGGAAAGCATAACAGGCGGTATAGCAGATAACTCTTTAAATGTAAATGAAACAACATGGCACATATGATTTACTTCTGAGAACTAAGCATTGTGTGCAGAGGTTTTGCGGCTATCTCATTTCTTTCAGTTTTTGTGCTAACATTCCTATCTGTAAAACTAGCATTTACACTATAGGAAAGCCTAACGGGCAGTATAACAGCTAACTCTTTAAACCTAAATGAAACCACAAGGCACTTATGATTTACTTCTGAGAAGTAAGCATTGTGTGCAGAGATTTTTCAGTTATCTTCTATACTTTAGTTTTGGTGCTAGCATTCACATTTTTATACTCGCATTTACTATATAGGAAAGTATAACTGAGGATATAGCAGCTAACTCTTTAAACCTAAATGAAACAACATGGCACATATGGTTTACTTCTGAGAACTAAGCATTGTGTGCAGAGATTTTGCGGCTATCTCTTTTCTTTCAGTTTTTGTGCTAACATTCCTATCTGTAAAACTAGCATTTACACTATAGGAAAGCATAACCGGCGGTATAGCAGCTAACTCTTTAAACCTAAATGAAACAACATGGCACATATGATTTACTTCTGAGAACTAAGCATTGTGTGCAGAGATTTTTCAGTTATCTCCTTTATTTCAGTTTTGGGGCTAACATTCCTATGTGTAAAACTAGCCTTTACACTATAGGAAAGCATAACCGGTGGTATAGCAGCTAACTCTTTAAACCTAAATGAAACAACATGGCACATATGATTTACTTCTGAGAACTAAGCATTGTGTGCAGAGGTTTTGCGGCTATCTCCTTTCTTTCAGTTTTTGTGCTAACATTCCTATCTGTAAAACTAGCATTTACACTATAGGAAAGCCTAACGGGCAGTATAACAGCTAACTCTTTAAACCTAAATGAAACAACATGGCACTTATGATTTACTTCTGAGAAGTAAGCATTGTGTGCAGAGATTTTTCAGTTATCTCCTTTACTTCAGTTTTGGTGCTAACATTCACATTTTTATACTCGCATTTACTATATAGGAAAGCATAACTGAGGGTATAGCAGCTAACTCTTTAAACCTAAATGAAACAACATGGCACATATGGTTTACTTCTGAAAACTAAGCATTGTGTGCAGAGTTTTTGCGGCTATCTCCTTTCTTTCAGTTTTTGTGCTAACATTCCTATCTGTAAAACTAGCATTTACACTGAAGGAAAGCATAACCGGCGGTATAGCAGCTAACTCTTTAAACCTAAATGAAACAACATGGCATATATGATGTACTTCTGAGAACTAAGCATTGTGTGCAGAGATTTTTCAGTTATCTCCTTTACTTCAGTTTTGGGGCTAACATTCCTATGTGTAAAACTAGCATTTACACTGTAGGAAAGCATAACCGGCGGTATAGCAGCTAACTCTTTAAACCTAAATGAAACAACATGGCACATATGATTTACTTCTGAGAAGTAAGCATTGTGTGCAGAGATTTTTCAGTTATCTCCTTTACTTCAGGTTTGGGGCTAACATTCCTATGTGTAAAACTAGCATTTACACTATAGGAAAGCATAACCGGCGGTATAGCAGCTAACTCTTTAAACCTAAATGAAACAACATGGCACATATGATGTCCTTCTGAGAACTAAGCATTGTGTGCAGAGATTTTTCAGTTTTCTCCTTTACTTCAGTTTTGGTGCTAACATTCATATTTTTATACTCGCATTTACTATAAAGGAAAGCATAACTGAGGGTATAGCAGCTAACTCTTTAAACCTAAATGAAACAACATGGCACATATGGTTTCCTTCTGAAAACTAAGCATTGTGTGCAGAGATTTTGCGGCTATCTCCTTTCTTTCAGTTTTTGTGCTAACATTCCTATCTGTAAAACTAGCATTTACACTATAGGAAAGCATAACCGGCAGTATAGCAGCTAACTCTTTAAACCTAAATGAAACAACATGGCACATATGATTTACTTCTGAGAACTAAGCATTGTGTGCAGAGATTTTTCAGTTATCTCCTTTATTTCAGTTTTGGGGCTAACATTCCTATGTGTAAAACTAGCCTTTACACTATAGGAAAGCATAACCGGTGGTATAGCAGCTAACTCTTTAAACCTAAATGAAACAACATGACACATATGATTTACTTCTGAGAACTAAGCATTGTGTGCAGAGGTTTTGCGGCTATCTCCTTTCTTTCAGTTTTTGTGCTAACATTCCTATCTGTAAAACTAGCATTTACACTATAGGAAAGCCTAACGGGCAGTATAACAGCTAACTCTTTAAAACTAAATGAAACAACATGGCACTTATGATTTACTTCTGAGAAGTAAGCATTGTGTGCAGAGATTTTTCAGTTATCTCCTTTACTTCAGTTTTGGTGCTAACATTCACATTTTTATACTCGCATTTACTATATACGAAAGCATAACTGAAGGTATAGCAGCTAACTCTTTAAACCTAAATGAAACAACATGGCACATATGGTTTACTTCTGAAAACTAAGCATTGTGTGCAGAGTTTTTGCGGCTATCTCCTTTCTTTCAGTTTTTGTGCTAACATTCCTATCTGTAAAACTAGCATTTACACTGTAGGAAAGCATAACCGGCGGTATAGCAGCTAACTCTTTAAACCTAAATGAAACAACATGGCATATATGATGTACGTCTGAGAACTAAGCATTGTGTGCAGAGATTTTGCAGCTATCTCCTTTCTTTAAGTGTTTGTGCTAACATTCCTAACTGTAAAACTAGCATTTACACTATAAGAAAGCATAACCGGCGGTATAACAGCTAACTCTTTAAACCTAAATGAAACAACATAGCACGTATGATTTACTTCTGAGAACTAAGCTTTGTGTGCAGAGATTTTTCAGTTATCTCCTTTACTTCAGTATTGGTGCTAACATTCCTATCTGTAAAACTAGCATTTACACTATAGGAAAGCATAACAGGCGGTATAGCAGATAACTCTTTAAATGTAAATGAAACAACATGGCACATATGATTTACTTCTGAGAACTAAGCATTGTGTGCAGAGTTTTTGCGGCTATCTCCTTTCTTTCGTTTTTGTGCTAACATTCCTATCGGTGAAACTAGCATTTACACTATAGGAAAGCCTAACGGGCAGTAAAACAGCTAACTCTTTACACCTAAATGAAACCACAAGGAACTTATGATTTACTTCTGAGAAGTAAGCATTGTGTGCAGAGATTTTTCAGTTATCTTCTATACTTCAGTTTTGGTGCTAACATTCACATTTTTATACTCGCATTTACTATATAGGAAAGCATAACTGAGGATATAGCAGCTAACTCTTTAAACCTACATGAAACAACATGGCACCTATCATCTACTTCTGAGAACTAAGCATTGTGTGCAGAGATTTTGCGGCTATCTCCTTTCTTTCAGTTTTTGTGCTAACATTCCTATCTGTAAAACTAGCATTTACACTATAGGAAACCATAACCGGCGGTATAGCAGCTAACTCTTTAAACCTAAATGAAACAACATGGCACATATGATTTACTTCTGAGACCTAAGCATTGTGTGCAGAGATTTTTCAGTTATCTCCTTTACTTCAGTTTTGGTGCTAACATTCCAATGTGTAAAACTAGCCTTTACACTATAGGAAAGCATAACCGGCTGTATAGCAGCTAACTCTTTAAACCTAAATGAAACAACATGGCACATATGATTTACTTCTGAGAACTAAGCATTGTGTGCAGAGATTTTTCAGTTTTCTCCTTTACTTCAGTTTTGGTGCTAACATTCATATTTTTATACTCGCATTTACTATATAGGAAAGCATAACTGAGGTTATAGCAGCTAACCCTTTAAACCTAAATGAAACAACATGGCACATATGCTTTACTTCTGAAAACTAAGCATTGTGTGCAGAGATTTTGTGGCTATCTCCTTTCTTTCAGTTTTTGTGCTAACATTCCTATCTGTAAAACTAGCATTTACACTATAGGAAAGCATAACCGGCGGTATAGCAGCTAACTCTTTAAACCTAAATGAAACAACATGGCACATATGATTTACTTCTGAGAACTAAGCATTGTGTGCAGATTTTTTTCAGTTATCTCCTTTACTTCAGTTTTGGTGCTAACATTCCTATCTGTAAAACTAGCATTTACACTGTAGGAAAGCATAACAGGCGGTATAGCAGATAACTCTTTAAATGTAAATGAAACAACATGGCACATATGATTTACTTCTGAGAACTAAGCATTGTGTGGAGTGGTTTTGCGGCTATCTCCTTTCTTTCAGTTTTTGTGCTAACATTCCTATCTTTAAAACTAGCGTTTACATTATAGGAAAGCCTAACGGGCAGTATAACAGCTAACTCTTTAAACCTAAATGAAACAACATGGTACTTATGATTTACTTCTGAGAACTAAGCATTGTGTGCAGAGATTATTCAGCTATCTCCTTTACTTCAGATTTTGTGCTAACATTCATATCTGTAAAACTAGCATTGACACTATAGGAAAGCATAACCGGCGGTATAGCAGCTAACTCTTTAAACCTAAATGAAACAACATGGCACCTATTATTTATTTCTGAGAACTTAGCATTGTGTGCAGAGATTTTGCGGCTATCTCCTTTCTTTCAGTTTTTGTGCTAACATTCCTATCTGTAAAACTAGCTTTTACACTATAGGAAAGCCTAACCGGCGGTATAGCAGCTACCTCTTTAAACCTAAATGAAACAACATGTCACATATGATTTACTTCTGAGAACTAAGCATTGTGTGCAGAGATTTTTCAGTTATCTACTTTACTTCAGTTTTGGGGCTAACATTCCTATGTGTAAAACTAGCCTTTACACTATAGGAAAGCATAACCGGCGGTATAGCAGCTAACTCTTTAAACCTAAATGAAACAACATGGCACATATGATTTACTTCTGAGAACTAAGCATTGTGTGCAGAGATTTTGCGGCTATCTCTTTTCTTTCAGTTTTTGTGCTAACATTCCTATCTGTAAAACTAGCATTTACACTATAGGAAAGCATAACCGGCAGTATAGCAGCTAACTCTTTAAACCTAAATGAAACAACATGGCACATATGATTTAATTCTGAGAACTAAGCATTGTGTGCAGAGGTTTTGCGGCTATCTCTTTTCTTTCAGTTTTTGTGCTAACATTCCTATCTGTAAAACTAGCATTTACACTATAGGAAAGCATAACCGGCAGTATAGCAGCTAACTCTTTAAACCTAAATGAAACAACATGGCACATATGATTTACTTCTGAGAACTAAGCATTGTGTGCAGAGATTTTGTGGCTATCGCCTTTCTTTCAGTTTTTGTGCTAACATTCCTATCTGTGAAACTAGCATTTACACTATAGGAAATCATAACCGGCGGTATAGCAGCTAACACTTTAAACCTAAATGAAACAACATGGCACATATGATTTACTTCTGAGAACTAAGCATTGTGCGCAGAGATTTTTCAGTTTTCTCCTTTACTTCAGTTTTGGTGCTAACATTCACATTTTTATACTCGCATTTACTCTAAAGGAAAGCATAACTGAGGGTATAGCAGCTAACTCTATAACCTAAATGAAACAACATGGCACATATGGTTTACTTCTGAAAACTAAGCATTGTGTGCAGAGATTTGGCGGCTATCTCCTTTCTTTCAGTTTTTGTGCTAACATTCCTATCTGTAAAACTAGCATTTACACTATAGGAAAGCATAACCGGCGGTATAGCAGCTAACTCTTTAAACCTAAATGAAACAACATGGCACATATGATTTACTTCTGAGAACTAAGCATTGTGTGCAGAGATTTTTCAGTTATCTCCTTTACTTCAGTTTTGGGGCTAAGATTCCTATG
Source organism: Dasypus novemcinctus (assembly GCF_030445035.2). Classification (NCBI taxonomy): domain Eukaryota; kingdom Metazoa; phylum Chordata; class Mammalia; order Cingulata; family Dasypodidae; genus Dasypus; species Dasypus novemcinctus. Next base: position 10,561 of record NW_026688589.1, read on the forward strand.
TGTAAAACTAGCATTTACACTGTAGGAAAGCATAACCGGCCGTATAGCAGCTAACTCTTTAAACCTAAATGAAACAACATGGCACATATGATTTACTTCTGAGAACTAAGCATTGTGTGCAGAGATTTTTCAGTTATCTCCTTTACTTCAGTTTTGGTGCTAACATTCCTATCTGTAAAACTAGCATTTACACTATAGGAAAGCATAACAGGCGGTATAGCAGATAACTCTTTAAATGTAAATGAAACAACATGGCACATATGATTTACTTCTGAGAACTAAGCATTGTGTGCAGAGGTTTTGCGGCTATCTCATTTCTTTCAGTTTTTGTGCTAACATTCCTATCTGTAAAACTAGCATTTACACTATAGGAAAGCCTAACGGGCAGTATAACAGCTAACTCTTTAAACCTAAATGAAACCACAAGGCACTTATGATTTACTTCTGAGAAGTAAGCATTGTGTGCAGAGATTTTTCAGTTATCTTCTATACTTTAGTTTTGGTGCTAGCATTCACATTTTTATACTCGCATTTACTATATAGAAAAGTATAACTGAGGATATAGCAGCTAACTCTTTAAACCTAAATGAAACAACATGGCACATATGGTTTACTTCTGAGAACTAAGCATTGTGTGCAGAGATTTTGCGGCTATCTCTTTTCTTTCAGTTTTTGTGCTAACATTCCTATCTGTAAAACTAGCATTTACACTATAGGAAAGCATAACCGGCAGTATAGCAGCTAACTCTTTAAACCTAAATGAAACAACATGGCACATATGATTTACTTCTGAGAACTAAGCATTGTGTGCAGAGATTTTTCAGTTATCTCCTTTATTTCAGTTTTGGGGCTAACATTCCTATGTGTAAAACTAGCCTTTACACTAGAGGAAAGCATAACCGGTGGTATAGCAGCTAACTCTTTAAACCTAAATGAAACAACATGGCACATATGATTTACTTCTGAGAACTAAGCATTGTGTGCAGAGGTTTTGCGGCTATCTCCTTTCTTTCAGTTTTTGTGCTAACATTCCTATCTGTAAAACTAGCATTTACACTATAGGAAAGCCTAACGGGCAGTATAACAGCTAACTCTTTAAACCTAAATGAAACAACATGGCACTTTTGATTTACTTCTGAGAAGTAAGCATTGTGTGCAGAGATTTTTCAGTTATCTCCTTTACTTCAGTTTTGGTGCTAACATTCACATTTTTATACTCGCATTTACTATATAGGAAAGCATAACTGAGGGTATAGCAGCTAACTCTTTAAACCTAAATGAAACAACATGGCACATATGGTTTACTTCTGAAAAATAAGCATTGTGTGCAGAGATTTTGCGGCTATCTCCTTTCTTTAAGTGTTTGTGCTAACATTCCTATCTGTAAAACTAGCATTTACACTATAGGAAAGAATAACCGGCGGTATAGCAGCTAACTCTTTAAACCTAAATGAAACAACATGGCATATATGATGTACTTCTGAGAACTAAGCATTGTGTGCAGAGATTTTTTGGCTATCGCCTTTCTTTCAGTTTTTGTGCTAACATTCCTATCTGTAAAACTAGCATTTACACTATAGGAAATCATAACCGGCGGTATAGCAGCTAACTCTTTAAACCTAAATGAAACAACATGGCACATATGATTTACTTCTGAGAACTAAGCATTGTGTGCAGAGATTTTTCAGTTTTCTCCTTTACTTCAGTTTTGGTGCTAACATTCATATTTTTATACTCGCATTTACTATATAGGAAAGCATAACTGAGGGTATAGCAGCTAACTCTTTAAACCTAAATGAAACAACATGGCACATATGCTTTACTTCTGAAAACTAAGCATTGTGTGCAGAGATTTTGTGGCTATCTCCTTTCTTTCAGTTTTTGTGCTAACATTCCTATCTGTAAAACTAGCATTTACACTATAGGAAAGCATAACCGGCGGTATAGCAGCTAACTCTTTATACCTAAATGAAACAACATAGCACATATGATTTACTTCTGAGAACTAAGCATTGTGTGCAGAGATTTTTCAGTTATCTCCTTTACTTCAGTTTTGGTGCTAACATTCCTATCTGTAAAACTAGCATTTACACTATAGGAAAGCATAACAGGCGGTATAGCAGATAATTCTTTAAATGTAAATGAAACAACATGGCACATATGATTTACTTCTGAGAACTAAGCATTGTGTGGAGTGGTTTTGCGGCTATCTCCTTTCTTACAGTTTTTGTGCTAACATTCCTATCTTTAAAACTAGCGTTTACACTATAGGAAAGCCTAACGGGCAGTATAACAGCTAACTCTTTAAACCTAAATGAAACAACATGGTACTTTTGATTTACTTCTGAGAACTAAGCATTGTGTGCAGAGATTATTCAGCTATCTCCTTTACTTCAGATTTTGTGCTAACATTCATATGTGTAAAACTAGCATTTACACTATAGGAAAGCATAACCGGCGGTATAGCAGCTAACTCTTTAAACCTAAATGAAACAACATGGCACCTATTATTTATTTCTGAGAACTTAGCATTGTGTGCATAGATTTTGCGGCTATCTCCTTTCTTTCAGTTTTTGTGCTAACATTCCTATCTGTAAAACTAGCTTTTACACTATAGGAAAGCCTAACCGGCGGTATAGCAGCTACCTCTTTAAACCTAAATGAAACAACATGTCACATATGATTTACTTCTGAGAACTAAGCATTGTGTGCAGAGATTTTTCAGTTATCTCCTTTACTTCAGTTTTGGGGCTAACATTCCTAAGTGTAAAACTAGCCTTTACACTATAGGAAAGCATAACCGGTGGTATAGCAGCTAACTCTTTAAACCTAAATGAAACAACATGGCACATATGATATACTTCTGTGAACTAAGCATTGTGTGCAGAGGTTTTGCGGCTATCTCCTTTCTTTCAGTTTTTGTGCTAACATTCCTATCTGTAAAACTAGCATTTACACTATAGGAAAGCCTAAAGGACAGTAGAGCAGCTAACTCTTTAAACCTATATGAAACAAACATGGCACTTATGATTTACTTCTGAGAACTAAGCATTGTGTGCAGAGATTATTCAGCTATCTCCTTTACTTCAGATTTTGTGCTAACATTCGTATCTGTAAAACTAGCATTTACACTATAGGAAAGCATAACCGGCGGTATAGCAGCTAACTCTTTAAACCTACATGAAACAACATGGCACCTATCATCTACTTCTGAGAACTAAGCATTGTGTGCAGAGATTTTGCGGCTATCTCCTTTCTTTCAGTTTTTGTGCTAACATTCCTATCTGTAAAACTAGCATTTACACTATAGGAAACCATAACCGGCGGTATAGCAGCTAACTCTTTAAACCTAAATGAAACAACATGGCACATATGATTTACTTCTGAGACCTAAGCCTTGTGTGCAGAGATTTTTCAGTTATCTCCTTTACTTCAGTTTTGGTGCTAACATTCCTATGTGTAAAACTAGCCTTTACACTATAGGAAAGCATAACCGGCGGTATAGCAGCTAACTCTTTAAACCTAAATGAAACAACATGGCACATATGGTTTACTTCTGAGAACTAAGCATTGTGTGCAGAGATTTTGCGGCTATCTCTTTTCTTTCAGTTTTTGTGCTAACATTCCTATCGGTAAAACTAGCATTTACACTATAGGAAAGCATAACCGGCAGTATAGCAGCTAACTCTTTAAACCTAAATGAAACAACATGGCACATATGATTTACTTCTGAGAACTAAGCATTGTGTGCAGAGGTTTTGCGGCTATCTCTTTTCTTTCATTTTTTGTGCTAACATTCCTATCTGTAAAACTAGCATTTACACTATAGGAAAGCATAACCGGCAGTATAGCAGCTAACTCTTTAAACCTAAATGAAACAACATGGCACATATGATTTACTTCTGAGAACTAAGCATTGTGTGCAGAGATTTTGTGGCTATCGCCTTTCTTTCAGTTTTTGTGCTAACATTCCTATCTGTGAAACTAGCATTTACACTATAGGAAATCATAACCGGCGGTATAGCAGCTAACACTTTAAACCTAAATGAAACAACATGGCACATATGATTTACTTCTGAGAACTAAGCATTGTGCGCAGAGATTTTTCAGTTTTCTCCTTTACTTCAGTTTTGGTGCTAACATTCACATTTTTATACTCGCTTTTACTCTAAAGGAAAGCATAACTGAGGGTATAGCAGCTAACTCTATAACCTAAATGAAACAACATGGCACATATGGTTTACTTCTGAAAACTAAGCATTGTGTGCAGAGATTTGGCGGCTATCTCCTTTCTTTCAGTTTTTGTGCTAACATTCCTATCTGTAAAACTAGCATTTACACTATAGGAAAGCATAACCGGCGGTATAGCAGCTAACTCTTTAAACCTAAATGAAACAACATGGCACATATGATTTACTTCTGAGAACTAAGCATTGTGTGCAGAGATTTTTCAGTTATCTCCTTTACTTCAGTTTTGGGGCTAACATTCCTATGTGTAAAACTAGCATTTACACTGTAGGAAAGCATAACCGGCCGTATAGCAGCTAACTCTTTAAACCTAAATGAAACAACATGGCACATATGATTTACTTCTGAGAACTAAGCATTGTGTGCAGAGATTTTTCAGTTATCTCCTTTACTTCAGTTTTGGTGCTAACATTCCTATCTGTAAAACTAGCATTTACACTATAGGAAAGCATAACAGGCGGTATAGCAGATAACTCTTTAAATGTAAATGAAACAACATGGCACATATGATTTACTTCTGAGAACTAAGCATTGTGTGCAGAGGTTTTGCGGCTATCTCATTTCTTTCAGTTTTTGTGCTAACATTCCTATCTGTAAAACTAGCATTTACACTATAGGAAAGCCTAACGGGCAGTATAACAGCTAACTCTTTAAACCTAAATGAAACACAAGGCACTTATGATTTACTTCTGAGAAGTAAGCATTGTGTGCAGAGATTTTTCAGTTATCTTCTATACTTTAGTTTTGGTGCTAACATTCACATTTTTATACTCGCATTTACTATATAGGAAAGTATAACTGAGGATATAGCAGCTAACTCTTTAAACCTAAATGAAACAACATGGCACATATGGTTTACTTCTGAGAACTAAGCATTGTGTGCAGAGATTTTGCGGCTATCTCTTTTCTTTCAGTTTTTGTGCTAACATTCCTATCTGTAAAACTAGCATTTACACTATAGGAAAGCATAACCGGCAGTATAGCAGCTAACTCTTTAAACCTAAATGAAACAACATGGCACATATGATTTACTTCTGAGAACTAAGCATTGTGTGCAGAGATTTTTCAGTTATCTCCTTTATTTCAGTTTTGGGGCTAACATTCCTATGTGTAAAACTAGCCTTTACACTATAGGAAAGCATAACCGGTGGTATAGCAGCTAACTCTTTAAACCTAAATGAAACAACATGGCACATATGATTTACTTCTGAGAACTAAGCATTGTGTGCAGAGGTTTTGCGGCTATCTCCTTTCTTTCAGTTTTTGTGCTAACATTCCTATCTGTAAAACTAGCATTTACACTATAGGAAAGCCTAACGGGCAGTATAACAGCTAACTCTTTAAACCTAAATGAAACAACATGGCACTTATGATTTACTTCTGAGAAGTAAGCATTGTGTGCAGAGATTTTTCAGTTATCTCCTTTACTTCAGTTTTGGTGCTAACATTCACATTTTTATACTCGCATTTACTATATAGGAAAGCATAACTGAGGGTATAGCAGCTAACTCTTTAAACCTAAATGAAACAACATGGCACATATGGTTTACTTCTGAAAACTAAGCATTGTGTGCAGAGTTTTTGCGGCTATCTCCTTTCTTTCAGTTGTTGTGCTAACATTCCTATCTGTAAAACTAGCATTTACACTGAAGGAAAGCATAACCGGCGGTATAGCAGCTAACTCTTTAAACCTAAATGAAACAACATGGCATATATGATGTACTTCTGAGAACTAAGCATTGTGTGCAGAGATTTTTCAGTTATCTCCTTTACTTCAGTTTTGGGGCTAACATTCCTATGTGTAAAACTAGCATTTACACTGTAGGAAAGCATAACCGGCGGTATAGCAGCTAACTCTTTAAACGTAAATGAAACAACATGGCACATATGATTTACTTCTGAGAAGTAAGCATTGTGTGCAGAGATTTTTCAGTTATCTCCTTTACTTCAGGTTTGGGGCTAACATTCCTATGTGTAAAACTAGCATTTACACTATAGGAAAGCATAACCGGCGGTATAGCAGCTAACTCTTTAAACCTAAATGAAACAACATGGCATATATGATGTACTTCTGAGAACTAAGCATTATTTGCAGAGATTTTGCGGCTATCTCCTTTCTTTCAGTTTTTGTGCTAACATTCCTATCTGTAAAACTAGCCTTTACTCTATAGGAAATCTGAAACGGCGGTATAGCAGCTAACTCTTTAAACCTAAATGAAACAACATGGCACATATGATTTACTTCTGAGAACTAAGCATTGTGTGCAGAGATTTTTCAGTTTTCTCCTTTACTTCAGTTTTGGTGCTAACATTCATATTTTTATACTCGCATTTACTATATAGGAAAGCATAACTGAGGGTATAGCAGCTAACTCTTTAAACCTAAATGAAACAACATGGCACATATGGTTTACTTCTGAAAACTAAGCATTGTGTGCAGAGATTTTGCGGCTATCTCCTTTCTTTAAGTGTTTGTGCTAACATTCCTATCTGTAAAACTAGCATTTACACTATAGGAAAGCATAACCGGCGGTATAGCAGCTAACTCTTTAAACCTAAATGAAACAACATGGCATATATGATGTCCTTCTGAGAACTAAGCATTGTGTGCAGAGATTTTGTGGCTATCGCCTTTCTTTCAGTTTTTGTGCTAACATTCCTATCTGTAAAACTAGCATTTACACTATAGGAAATCATAACCGGCGGTATAGCAGCTAACTCTTTAAACCTAAATGAAACAACATGGCACATATGATTTACTTCTGAGAACTAAGCATTGTGTGCAGAGATTTTTCAGTTTTCTCCTTTACTTCAGTTTTGGTGCTAACATTCATATTTTTATACTCGCATTTACTATAAAGGAAAGCATAACTGAGGGTATACCAGCTAACTCTTTAAACCTAAATGAAACAACATGGCACATATGGTTTACTTCTGAAAACTAAGCATTGTGTGCAGAGATTTTGCGGCTATCTCCTTTCTTTCAGTTTTTGTGCTAACATTCCTATCTGTAAAACTAGCATTTACTCTATAGGAAAGGATAACCGGCAGTATACCAGCTAACTCTTTAAACCTAAATGAAACAACATGGCACATATGATTTACTTCTGAGAACTAAGCATTGTGTGCAGAGATTTTTCAGTTATCTCCTTTACTTCAGTTTTGGGGCTAACATTCCTATGTGTAAAACCAGCATTTACACTGTAGGAAAGCATAACCGGCGGTATAGCAGCTAACTCTTTAAACCTAAATGAAACAACATGGCACATATGATTTACTTCTGAGAACTAAGCATTGTGTGCAGAGATTTTTCAGTTATCTCCTTTACTTCAGGTTTGGGGCTAACATTCCTATCTGTAAGACTAGCATTTACACTATAGGAAAGCATAACCGGCGGTATAGCAGCTAACTCTTTAAACCTAAATGAAACAACATGGCATATATGATGTACTTCTGAGAACTAAGCATTGTTTGCCGAGATTTTGCGGCTATCTCCTTTCTTTCAGTTTTTGTGCTAACATTCCTATCTGTAAAACTAGCCTTTACTCTATAGGAAATCCGAAACGGCGGTATAGCAGCTAACTCTTTAAACCTAAATGAAATAACATGGCACATATGATTTACTTCTGAGAATTAAGCATTATGTGCAGAGATTTTTCAGTTATCTCCTTTACTTCAGTATTGGTGCTAACATTCCTATCTGTAAAACTAGCATTTACACTATAGGAAAGCATAACCATCGGTATAGCAGCTAACTCTTTAAACCTAAATTAAACAACATGGCACATATGGTTTACTTCTGAGAACTAAGCATTGTGTGCAGAGATTTTGCGGCTATCTCTTTTCTTTCAGTTTTTGTGCTAACATTCCTATCTGTAAAACTAGCATTTACACTATAGGAAAGCATAACCGGCAGTATAGCAGCTAACTCTTTAAACCTAAATGAAACAACATGGCACATATGATTTACTTCTGAGAACTAAGCATTGTGTGCAGAGATTTTTCAGTTATCTCCTTTATTTCAGTTTTTGGGCTAACATTCCTATGTGTAAAACTAGCCTTTACACTATAGGAAAGCATAACCGGTGGTATAGCAGCTAACTCTTTAAACCTAAATGAAACAACATAGCACATATGTTTTACTTCTGAGAACTAAGCATTGTGTGCAGAGATTTTTCATTTATCTCCTTTCTTTCAGTTTTTGTGCTAACATTCCTATCTGTAAAACTAGCATTTACACTATAGGAAATCATAACCGGCGGTATAGCAGCTAACTCTTTAAACCTAAATGAAACAACATGGCACATATGATTTACTTCTGAGAACTAAGCATTGTGTGCAGAGATTTTTCAGTTTTCTCCTTTACTTCAGTTTTGGTGCTAACATTCATATTTTTATACTCGCATTTACTCTATAGGAAAGCATAACTGAGGGTATAGCAGCTAACTCTTTAAACCTAAATGAAACAACATGGCACATATGGTTTACTTCTGAAAACTAAGCATTGTGTGCAGAGATTTTGCGGCTATCTCCTTTCTTTAAGTGTTTGTGCTAACATTCCTATCTGTAAAATTAGCATTTACACTATAGGAAAGCATAACCGGCGGTATAGCAGCTAACTCTTTAAACCTAAATGAAACAACATGGCATATATGATGTACTTCTGAGAACTAAGCATTGTGTGCAGAGATTTTGTGGCTATCGCCTTTCTTTCAGTTTTTGTGCTAACATTCCTATCTGTAAAACTAGCATTTACACTATAGGAAATCATAACCGGCGGTATAGCAGCTAACTCTTTAAACCTAAATGAAACAACATGGCACATATGATTTACTTCTGAGAACTAAGCATTGTGTGCAGAGATTTTTCAGTTTTCTCCTTTACTTCAGTTTTGGTGCTAACATTCATATTTTTATACTCGCATTTACTATATAGGAAAGCATAACTGAGGGTATAGCAGCTAACTCTTTAAACCTAAATGAAACAACATGGCACATATGCTTTACTTCTGAAAACTAAGCATTGTGTGCAGAGATTTTGTGGCTATCTCCTTTCTTTCAGTTTTTGTGCTAACATTCCTATCTGTAAAACTAGCATTTACACTATAGGAAAGCATAACCGGCGGTATAGCAGCTAACTCTTTAAACCTAAATGAAACAACATGGCACATATGATTTACTTCTGAGAACTAAGCATTGTGTGCAGAGATTTTTCAGTTATCTCCTTTACTTCAGTTTTGGTGCTAACATTCCTCTCTGTAAAACTAGCATTTACACTATAGGAAAGCATAACAGGCGGTATAGCAGATAACTCTTTAAATGTAAATGAAACAACATGGCACATATGATTTACTTCTGAGAACTAAGCATTGTGTGGAGTGGTTTTGCGGCTATCTCCTTTCTTTCAGTTTTTGTGCTAACATTCCTATCTTTAAAACTAGCGTTTACACTATAGGAAAGCCTAACGGGCAGTATAACAGCTAACTCTTTAAACCTAAATGAAACAACATGGTACTTATGATTTACTTCTGAGAACTAAGCATTGTGTGCAGAGATTATTCAGCTATCTCCTTTACTTCAGATTTTGTGCTAACATTCATATCTGTAAAACTAGCATTTACACTATAGGAAAGCATAACCGGCGGTATAGCAGCTAACTCTTTAAACCTAAATGAAACAACATGGCACCTATTATTTATTTCTGAGAACTTAGCATTGTGTGCAGAGATTTTGCGGCTATCTCCTTTCTTTCAGTTTTTGTGCTAACATTCCTATCTGTAAAACTAGCTTTTACACTATAGGAAAGCCTAACCGGCGGTATAGCAGCTACCTCTTTAAACCTAAATGAAACAACATGTCACATATGATTTACTTCTGAGAACTAAGCATTGTGTGCAGAGATTTTTCAGTTATCTACTTTACTTCAGTTTTGGGGCTAACATTCCTATGTGTAAAACTAGCCTTTACACTATAGGAAAGCATAACCGGCGGTATAGCAGCTAACTCTTTAAACCTAAATGAAACAACATGGCACATATGATTTACTTCTGTGAACTAAGCATTGTGTGCAGAGGTTTTGCGGCTATCTCCTTTCTTTCAGTTTTTGTGCTAACATTCCTATCTGTAAAACTAGCATTTACACTATAGGAAAGCCTAAAGGACAGTAGAGCAGCTAACTCTTTAAACCTATATGAAACAAACATGGCACTTATGATTTACTTCTGAGAACTAAGCATTGTGTGCAGAGATTATTCAGCTATCTCCTTTACTTCAGATTTTGTGCTAACATTCGTATCTGTAAAACTAGCATTTACACTATAGGAAAGCATAACCGGCGGTATAGCAGCTAACTCTTTAAACCTACATGAAACAACATGGCACCTATCATCTACTTCTGAGAACTAAGCATTGTGTGCAGAGATTTTGCGGCTATCTCCTTTCTTTCAGTTTTTGTGCTAACATTCCTATCTGTAAAACTAGCATTTACACTATAGGAAACCATAACCGGCGGTATAGCAGCTAACTCTTTAAACCTAAATGAAACAACATGGCACATATGATTTACTTCTGAGACCTAAGCATTGTGTGCAGAGATTTTTCAGTTATCTCCTTTACTTCAGTTTTGGTGCTAACATTCCTATGTGTAAAACTAGCCTTTACACTATAGGAAAGCATAACCGGCGGTATAGCAGCTAACTCTTTAAACCTAAATGAAACAACATGGCACATATGGTTTACTTCTGAGAACTAAGCATTGTGTGCAGAGATTTTGCGGCTATCTCTTTTCTTTCAGTTTTTGTGCTAACATTCCTATCTGTAAAACTAGCATTTACACTATAGGAAAGCATAACCGACAGTATAGCAGCTAACTCTTTAAACCTAAATGAAACAACATGGCACATATGATTTACTTCTGAGAACTAAGCATTGTGTGCAGAGGTTTGGCGGCTATCTCCTTTCTTTCAGTTTTTGTGCTAACATTCCTATTTGTAAAACTAGCATTTACACTATAGGAAAGCATAACCGGCGGTATAGCAGCTAACTCTTTAAACCTACATGAAACAACCTGGCACCTATCATTTACTTCTGAGAACTAAGCATTGTGTGCAGAGATTTTGCGGCTATCTCCTTTCTTTCATTTTTTGTGCTAACATTCCTATCTGTAAAACTAGCATTTACACTATAGGAAATCATAACCGGCGGTATAGCAGCTAACTCTTTAAACCTAAATGAAACAACATGGCACATATGATTTACTTCTGAGAACTAAGCATTGTGTGCAGAGATTTTTCAGATTTCTCCTTTACTTCAGTTTTGGTGCTAACATTCATATTTTTATACTCGCATTTACTATATAGGAAAGCATAACTGAGGGTATAGCAGCTAACTCTTTAAACCTAAATGAAACAACATGGCACATATGGTTTACTTCTGAAAACTAAGCATTGTGTGCAGAGATTTTGTGGCTATCTCCTTTCTTTCAGTTTTTATGCTAACATTCCTATCTGTAAAACTAGCATTTACACTATAGGAAAGCATAACCGGCGGTATAGCAGCTAACTCTTTAAACCTAAATGAAACAACATGGCACATATGATTTACTTCTGAGAACAAAGCATTATGTGCAGAGATTTTTCAGTTATCTCCTTTACTTCAGTTTTGGTGCTAACATTCCTATCTGTAAAACTAGCATTTACACTATAGGAAAGCATAACAGGCGGTATAGCAGATACCTCTTTAAATGTAAATGAAACAACATGGCACATATGATTTACTTCTGAGAACTAAGCATTGTGTGGAGTGGTTTGGCGGCTATCTCCTTTCTTTCAGTTTTTGTGCTAACATTCCTATCAGTAAAACTAGCATTTACACTATAGGAAAGCGTAACGGGCAGTATAACAGCTAACTCTTTAAACCTAAATGAAACAACATGGCACTTATGATTTACTTCTGAGAACTAAGCATTGTGTGCAGAGATTATTCAGCTATCTCCTTCACTTCAGATTTTGTGCTAACATTCATATCTGTAAAACTAGCCTTTACACTATAGGAAAGCATAACCGGCGGTATAGCAGCTAACTCTTTAAACCTAAATGAAACAACATGGCACATATGATTTACTTCTGAGAACTAAGCATTGTGTGCAGAGATTTTTCAGTTATCTCCTTTACTTCAGTTTTGGGGCTAACATTCCTATGTGTAAAACTAGCATTTACACTATAGGAAAGCATAACCGGCGGTATAGCAGCTAACACTTTAAACCTAAATGAAACAACATGGCACATATGGTTTACTTCTGAGAACTAAGCATTGTGTGCAGAGATTTTGCGGCTATCTCCTTTGTTTCAGTTTTTGTGCTAACATTCCTATCTGTAAAACTAGCATTTACACTATAGGAAAGCATAACCGGCGGTATAGCTGCTGCCTCTTTAAACCTAAATGAAACAACATGGCACATATGATTTACTTCTGAGAACTAAGCTTTGTGTGCAGAGATTTCTCAGTTATCTCCTTTACTTCAGTTTTGGGGCTAACATACCTATGTGTAAAACTAGCATTTACACTATAGGAAAGCATAACCGGCGGTATAGCAGCTAACTCTTTAAACCTAAATGAAACAACATGGCACATATGATGTACTTCTGAGAACTAAGCATTGTGTGCAGAGATTTTGCGGCTATCTCCTTTCTTTCAGTTTTTGTGCTAACATTCCTATCTGTAAAACTAGCCTTTACACTATATGAAACCCTAAACTGCGGTATAGGAGCTAACTCTTTAAACCTAAATGAAACAACATGGCACATATGATTTACTTCTGAGAACTAACCAATGTGTGCAGAGATTTTTCAGTTATCTCCTTTACTTCAGTTTTGGTGCTAACATTCGTATGTGTAAAACTAGCCTTTACACAATAGGAAAGCATAACCGGCGGTATAGCAGCTAACTCTTTAAACCTAAATGAAACAACATGGCACATATGGTTTACTTCTGAGAACTAAGCATTGTGTGCAGAGAGTTTGCGTCTATCTCCTTTCTTTCAGTTTTTGTGCTAACATTCCTATCTGTAAAACTAGCATTTACACTATAGGAAAGCATAACTGGCGGTATAGCAGCTAACTCTTTAAACCTAAATGAAACAACATGGCACATATGATTTACTTCTGAGAATTAAGCATTGTGTGCAGAGATTTTTCAGTTATCTCCTTTCATTCAGTTTTGGTGCTGACATTCCTATCTGTAAAACTAGCATTTACACTATAAGAAAGCATAACTGGCGGTATAGCAGCTAACTCTTTAAACCTAAATGAAACAACATGGCACCTATCATTTACTTCTGAGAACTTAGCATTGTGTGCAGAGATTTTGCGGCTATCTCCTTTCTTTCAGTTTTTGTGCTAATATTCCTATTTGTAAAACTAGCTTTTACACTATAGGAAAGCCTAACCGGTGGTATAGCAGCTACCTCTTTAAACCTAAATGAAACAACAATGCACATATGATTTACTTCTGAGAACTAACCAATGTGTGCAGAGATTTTTCAGTTATCTCCTTTACTTCAGTTTTGGTGCTAACATTCCTATGTGTAAATCTAGCCTTTACAATATAGGAAAGCATAACCGGCGGTATAGCAGCTAACTCTTTAAACCTAAATGTAACAACATGGCACATATGGTTTACTTCTGAGAACTAAGCATTGTGTGCAGAGATTTTGCGGCTATCTCCTTTCTTTCAGTTTTTGTGCTAACATTCCTATCTGTAAAACTAGCATTTACACTATAGGAAAGCATAGCCGGCGGTATAGCAGCTAACTCTTTAAACCTAAATGAAACAACATGGCACATATGGTTTACTTCTGAAAACTAAGCATTGTGTGCAGAGATTTTGCGGCTATCTCCTTTCTTTAAGTGTTTGTGCTAACATTCCTATCTGTAAAATTAGCATTTACACTATAGGAAAGCATAACCGGCGGTATAGCAGCTAACTCTTTAAACCTAAATGAAACAACATGGCATATATGATGTACTTCTGAGAACTAAGCATTGTGTGCAGAGATTTTGTGGCTATCGCCTTTCTTTGAGTTTTTCTGCTAACATTCCTATCTGTAAAACTATCTTTTAAACTATAGGAAATCATAACCGGCGATATAGCAGCTAACTCTTTAAACCTAAATGAAACAACATGGCACATATGATTTACTTCTGAGAACTAAGCATTGTGTGCAGAGATTTTTCAGTTTTCTCCTTTACTACAGTTTTGGTGCTAACTTTCATATTTTTATACTCGCATTTACTATATAGGAGAGCATAACTGAGGGTATAGAAGCTAACTCTTTAAACCTAAATGAAACAACATGGCACATATGATTTACTTCTGAGAACTAACCAATGTGTGCAGAGATTTTTCAGTTATCTCCTTTACTTCAGTTTTGGTGCTAACATTCCTATCTGTAAAACTAGCATTTACACTATAGGAAAGCATAACAGGCGGTATAGCAGATACCTCTTTAAACCTAAATGAAACAACATGGCACATATGATGTACTTCTGAGAACTAAGCACTGTGTGCAGAGATTTTGCGGCTGTCTCCTTTGTTTCAGTTTTTGTGCTAACATTCCTATCTGTAAAACTAGCATTTACACTATAGGAAAGCATAACCGGCGGTATAGCTGCTGCCTCTTTAAACCTAAATGAAACAACATGGCACATATGATTTACTTCTGAGAACTAAGCTTTGTGTGCAGAGATTTCTCAGTTATCTCCTTTACTTCAGTTTTGGGGCTAACATACCTATGTGTAAAACTAGCATTTACACTATAGGAAAGCATAACCGGCGGTATAGCAGCTAACTCTTTAAACCTAAATGAAACAACATGGCACATATGATGTACTTCTGAGAACTAAGCATTGTGTGCAGAGATTTTGCGGCTATCTCCTTTCTTTCAGTTTTTGTGCTAACATTCCTATCTGTAAAACTAGCCTTTACACTATATGAAACCCTAAACTGCGGTATAGGAGCTAACTCTTTAAACCTAAATGAAACAACATGGCACATATGATTTACTTCTGAGAACTAACCAATGTGTGCAGAGATTTTTCAGTTATCTCCTTTACTTCAGTTTTGGTGCTAACATTCGTATGTGTAAAACTAGCCTTTACACAATAGGAAAGCATAACCGGCGGTATAGCAGCTAACTCTTTAAACCTAAATGAAACAACATGGCACATATGGTTTACTTCTGAGAACTAAGCATTGTGTGCAGAGAGTTTGCGTCTATCTCCTTTCTTTCAGTTTTTGTGCTAACATTCCTATCTGTAAAACTAGCATTTACACTATAGGAAAGCATAACTGGCGGTATAGCAGCTAACTCTTTAAACCTAAATGAAACAACATGGCACATATGATTTACTTCTGAGAATTAAGCATTGTGTGCAGAGATTTTTCAGTTATCTCCTTTCATTCAGTTTTGGTGCTGACATTCCTATCTGTAAAACTAGCATTTACACTATAAGAAAGCATAACTGGCGGTATAGCAGCTAACTCTTTAAACCTAAATGAAACAACATGGCACCTATCATTTACTTCTGAGAACTTAGCATTGTGTGCAGAGATTTTGCGGCTATCTCCTTTCTTTCAGTTTTTGTGCTAATATTCCTATTTGTAAAACTAGCTTTTACACTATAGGAAAGCCTAACCGGTGGTATAGCAGCTACCTCTTTAAACCTAAATGAAACAACAATGCACATATGATTTACTTCTGAGAACTAACCAATGTGTGCAGAGATTTTTCAGTTATCTCCTTTACTTCAGTTTTGGTGCTAACATTCCTATGTGTAAATCTAGCCTTTACAATATAGGAAAGCATAACCGGCGGTATAGCAGCTAACTCTTTAAACCTAAATGTAACAACATGGCACATATGGTTTACTTCTGAGAACTAAGCATTGTGTGCAGAGATTTTGCGGCTATCTCCTTTCTTTCAGTTTTTGTGCTAACATTCCTATCTGTAAAACTAGCATTTACACTATAGGAAAGCATAGCCGGCGGTATAGCAGCTAACTCTTTAAACCTAAATGAAACAACATGGCACATATGGTTTACTTCTGAAAACTAAGCATTGTGTGCAGAGATTTTGCGGCTATCTCCTTTCTTTAAGTGTTTGTGCTAACATTCCTATCTGTAAAATTAGCATTTACACTATAGGAAAGCATAACCGGCGGTATAGCAGCTAACTCTTTAAACCTAAATGAAACAACATGGCATATATGATGTACTTCTGAGAACTAAGCATTGTGTGCAGAGATTTTGTGGCTATCGCCTTTCTTTGAGTTTTTCTGCTAACATTCCTATCTGTAAAACTATCTTTTAAACTATAGGAAATCATAACCGGCGATATAGCAGCTAACTCTTTAAACCTAAATGAAACAACATGGCACATATGATTTACTTCTGAGAACTAAGCATTGTGTGCAGAGATTTTTCAGTTTTCTCCTTTACTACAGTTTTGGTGCTAACTTTCATATTTTTATACTCGCATTTACTATATAGGAGAGCATAACTGAGGGTATAGAAGCTAACTCTTTAAACCTAAATGAAACAACATGGCACATATGATTTACTTCTGAGAACTAACCAATGTGTGCAGAGATTTTTCAGTTATCTCCTTTACTTCAGTTTTGGTGCTAACATTCCTATCTGTAAAACTAGCATTTACACTATAGGAAAGCATAACAGGCGGTATAGCAGATACCTCTTTAAACCTAAATGAAACAACATGGCACATATGATGTACTTCTGAGAACTAAGCACTGTGTGCAGAGATTTTGCGGCTGTCTCCTTTCTTTCAGTTTTTGTGCTAACATTCCTATCTGTAAAACTAGCCTTTACACTATATGAAATCCTAAACTGCAGTATAGCAGCTAACTCTTTAAACCTAAATGAAACAACATGGCACATATGATTTACTTCTGAGAACTAACCAATGTGTGCAGAGATTTTTCAGTTATCTCCTTTACTTCAGTTTTGGTGCTAACATTCGTATGTGTAAAACTAGCCTTTACACAATAGGAAAGCATAACCGGCGGTATAGCAGCTAACTCTTTAAACCTAAATGAAACAACATGGCACATATGGTTTACTTCTGAGAACTAAGCATTGTGTGCAGAGATTTTGCGTCTATCTCCTTTCTTTCAGTTTTTGTGCTAACATTCCTATCTGTAAAACTAGCATTTACACTATAGGAAAGCATAACTGGCGGTATAGCAGCTAACACTTTAAACCTAAATGAAACAACATGGCACATATGATTTACTTCTGAGAATTAAGCATTGTGTGCAGAGATTTTTCAGTTATCTCCTTTCATTCAGTTTTGGTGCTGACATTCCTATCTGTAAAACTAGCATTTACACTATAAGAAAGCATAACTGGCGGTATAGCAGCTAACTCTTTAAACCTAAATGAAACAACATGGCACCTATCATTTACTTCTGAGAACTTAGCATTGTGTGCAGAGATTTTGCGGCTATCTCCTTTCTTTCAGTTTTTGTGCTAACATTCCTATTTGTAAAACTAGCTTTTACACTATAGGAAAGCCTAACCGGTGGTATAGCACCTACCTCTTTAAACCTAAATGAAACAACAATGCACATATGATTTACTTCTTAGAACTAACCAATGTGTGCAGAGATTTTTCAGTTATCTCCTTTACTTCAGTTTTGGTGCTAACATTCCTATGTGTAAATATAGCCTTTACACTATAGGAAAGCATAACCGGCGGTATAGCAGCTAACTCTTTAAACCTAAATGTAACAACATGGCACATATGGTTTACTTCTGAGAACTAAGCATTGTGTGCAGAGATTTTGCGGCTATCTCCTTTCTTTCAGTTTTTGTGCTAACATTCCTATCTGTAAAACTAGCCTTTACACTATAGGAAATCCTAAACAGCGGTATAGCAGCTAACTCTTTAAACCTAAATGAAACAACATGGCACATATTATTTACTTCTGAGAATTAAGCATTGTGTGCAGAGATTTTTCAGTTATCTCCTTTACTTCAGTTTTCGGGCTAACATTCCTATGTGTAAAACTAGCATTTACACTATAGGAAAGCATAACCGGCGGTATAGCAGCTAACTCTTTAAACCTAAATGAAACAACATGGCACATATGGTTTACTTCTGAGAACTAAGCATTGTGTGCAGAGATTTTGTGGCTATCTCCTTTCTTTCAGTTTTTGTACTAACATTCCTATCTGTAAAATTAGCATTTCCACTATAGGAAAGCATAACCGGCGGTATAGCAGCTAACTCTTTAAACCTAAATGAAACAACATGGCACATATGATGTACTTCTGGGAACTAAGCATTGTGAGCAGAGATTTTGCGGCTATCTCCTTTCTTTCAGTTTTTGTGCTAACATTCCTATCTGTAAAACTAGCCTTTACACTATAGGAAATCCTAAACGGTGGTATAGCAGCTAACTCTTTAAACCTAAATGAAACAACATGGCACATATGATTTACTTCTGAGAATTAAGCATTGTGTGCAGAGATTTTTCAGTTCACCTTTACTTCAGTTATGGTGCTGACATTCCTATCTGTAAAACTAGCATTTACCCTATAGGAAAGCATAACCGGCAGTATAGCAGCTAACTCTTTAAACCTAAATGAAACAACATGGCACCTATAATTTACTTCTGAGAACGTAGCATTGTGTGCAGAGATTTTGCAGCTATCTCCTTTCTTTCAGTTTTTGTGCTAACATTCCTATCTGTAAAACTAGCTTTTACACTATAGGAAAGCCTAACCGGCGGTATAGCAGCTAACTCTTTAAACCTAAATGAAACAACAATGCACATATGATTTACTCCTGAGAACTAAGCATTGTGTGCAGAGATTTTTCAGTTATCTCCTTTACTTCAGTATTGGTGCTAACATTCCTATCTGTAAAACTATCATTTACACTATAGGAAAGCCTAACCGGCGGTATAGCAGCTACCTCTTTAAACCTAAATGAAACAACATGGCACATATGATTTACTTCTGAGAACTAAGGACTGTGTGCAGAGAGTTTTCAGCTATCTCCTTTACTTCAGATTTTGCGCTAACCTTCATATTTTTATACTCGCATTTACTATATAGGAAAGCATAACTGAGGGTATAGCAGCTAACTTTTAAACCTAAATGAAACAGCATGGCACATATGGTTTACTTCTGAAAACTAAGCATTGTGTGCAGAGATTTTGCGGCTATCTCCTTTCTTTCAGTTTTTGTGCTAACATTCCTATCTGTAAAACTAGCATTTGCACTATAGGAAAGCATAACCGGCGGTATAGCAGCTAACTCTTTAAACCTAAATGAAACAACATGGCACAGATGATGTACTTCTGAGAACTAAGCATTGTGTGCAGAGATTTTGCGGCTATCTCGTTTCTTTCAGTTTTTGTGTTAACATTCCTATCTGTAAAACTAGCCTTTACACTATAGGAAATCCTAAACAGCGGTATAGCAGCTAACTCTTTAAACCTAAATGAAACAACATGGCACATATGATTTACTTCTGAGAATTAAGCATTGTGTGCAGAGATTTTTCAGTTATCTCCTTTACTTCAGTTTTGGGGCTAACATTCCTATGTGTAAAACTAGCATTTACACTATAGGAAAGCATAACCGGCGGTATAGCAGCTAACTCTTTAAACCTAAATGAAACAACATGGCACATATGATTTACTTCTGAGAACTAAGCATTGTGTGCAGAGATTTTTCAGTTTTCTCCTTTACTTCAGTTTTGGTGCTAACATTCATATTTTTATACTCGCATTTACTATATAGGAAAGCATAACTGAGGGTATAGCAGCTAACTCTTTAAACCTAAATGAAACAACATGGCACATATGGTTTACTTCTGAAAACTAAGCATTGTGTGCAGAGATTTTGCGGCTATCTCCTTTCTTTAAGTGTTTGTGCTAACATTCCTATCTGTAAAACTAGCATTTACACTATAGGAAAGCATAACCGGCGGTAGCAGCTAACTCTTTAAACCTAAATGAAACATCACGGCATATATGATGTCCTTCTGAGAACTAAGCATTGTGTGCAGAGATTTTGTGGCTATCGCCTTTCTTTCAGTTTTGTGCTAACATTCCTATCTGTAAAACTAGCATTTACACTATAGGAAATCATAACCGGCGGTATAGCAGCTAACTCTTTAAACCTAAATGAAACAACATGGCACATATGATTTACTTCTGAGAACTAAGCATTGTGTGCAGAGTTTTTTTCAGTTTTCTCCTTTACTTCAGTTTTGGTGCTAACATTCATATTTTTATACTCGCATTTACTATAAAGGAAAGCATAACTGAGGGTATAGCAGCTAACTCTTTAAACCTAAATGAAACAACATGGCACATATGGTTTACTTCTGAAAACTAAGCATTGTGTGCAGAGATTTTGCGGCTATCTCCTTTCTTTCAGTTTTTGTGCTAACATTCCTATCTGTAAAACTAGCATTTACACTATAGGAAAGCATAACCGGCAGTATAGCAGCTAACTCTTTAAACCTAAATGAAACAACATGGCACATATGATTTACTTCTGAGAACTAAGCATTGTGTGCAGAGATTTTTCAGTTATCTCCTTTATTTCAGTTTTGGGGCTAACATTCCTATGTGTAAAACTAGCCTTTACACTATAGGAAAGCATAACCGGTGGTATAGCAGCTAACTCTTTAAACCTAAATGAAACAACATGGCACATATGATTTACTTCTGAGAACTAAGCATTGTGTGCAGAGGTTTTGCGGCTATCTCCTTTCTTTCAGTTTTTGTGCTAACATTCCTATCTGTAAAACTAGCATTTACACTATAGGAAAGCATAACCGGCGGTATAGCAGCTAACTCTTTAAACCTACATGAAACAACATGGCACCTATCATTTACTTCTGAGAACTAAGCATTGTGTGCAGAGATTTTGCGGCTATCTCCTTTCTTTCAGTTTTTGTGCTTACATTCCTATCTGTAAAACTAGCATTTACTCTATAGGAAATCATAACCGGCGGTATAGCAGCTAACTCTTTAAACCTAAATGAAACAACATGGCACATATGATTTACTTCTGAGAACTAAGCATTGTGTGCAGAGATTTTTCAGTTATCTCCTTTACTTCAGTTTTGGGGCTAACATTCCTATGTGTAAAACTAGCCTTTACACTATAGGAAAGCATAACCGGTGGTATAGCAGCTAACTCTTTAAACCTAAATGAAACAACATGGCACATATGATTTACTTCTGTGAGCTAAGCATTGTGTGCAGAGGTTTTGCGGCTATCTCCTTTCTTTCAGTTTTTGTGCTAACATTCCTATCTGTAAAACTAGCATTTACACTATAGGAAAGCCTAAAGGACAGTAGAGCAGCTAACTCTTTAAACCTAAATGAAACAAACATGGCACTTATGATTTACTTCTGAGAACTAAGCATTGTGTGCAGAGATTATTCAGCTATCTCCTTTACTTCAGATTTTGTGCTAACATTCGTATCTGTAAAACTAGCATTTACACTATAGAAAGCATAACCGGCGGTATAGCAGCTAACTCTTTAAACCTACATGAAACAACATGGCACCTATCATCTATTTCTGAGAACTAAGCATTGTGTGCAGAGATTTTGCGGCTATCTCCTTTCTTTCAGTTTTTGTGCTAACATTCCTATCTGTAAAACTAGCATTTACACTATAGGAAATCATAACCGGCGGTATAGCAGCTAACTCTTTAAACCTAAATGAAACAACATGGCACATATGGTTTACTTCTGAGAACTAAGCATTGTGTGCAG
>NW_026688590.1:0-32572 GCF_030445035.2 Dasypus novemcinctus
GAAGAAGACTCATCATCAGAAGTAGCTTTTGCTCTGCCAGAGCACGCCACGCAGCCAGGCGATTTTCCTATTGGTTGTCGTGCCAAGCTACCATAGCAGGCCATTCCACAGGTATACTGTGCAGAGTTCCAAACGAAAGCAGAGAGCCCCTGTCGCCGAGGCGCAGCTGCCTAGTCGATAAAGCCCCAGGCACTGGTGCTCCTGAGGGCTGCGGGGACAGCCAGGGTCTACGCCGGTGGCAGGAGGCTCTGGGCCTCAGTGCCCTGCCAGTGGGCCCTACTTGAGTATACTGTGCTCTTGCAAGGGGTGGAGTCGGTCTCAGGTGGGACCTCCCCTCCACAGGCCTCTCCTGTCCCTTTGGCTGAAGCTGAGCCCGGCACTGGGGGTTGGTGCCTGCGCAGGAGCCTTGAATCTCTGGACAGGCCCCGTGCCAGCTGGGACCTGAGCCCCAGCCCAGCTGCAAGCCCTACGCTCAAGTTCCTTGGCCTTGCCCAGGTCAGCTAAGAGGGAGGAGAAGGTGGTCGTCAGCACAGCGGGAAGCAATAGTGCCGACACCTGGCAGCGGGAGAGAGCGCCTCCAACAGCCCTGTGGGATCTAAGCCCCCTCTGGCTCCAGCCGCCGCCCCAGCCAGGCCAGTCCCCCCCCCCGCCCCGCCCCGCCCCGGCCGAGCCAGGACCAAAGGCAAAGGCGCCCAAGCCCGCCGAGCAGGCCACGCCCCCTGCCGCCCCCGCCCCCAGGCGCCCGGCCCCCCGCCCCCTGCAGACTCGCCCCGCCGACGGCCCGCCTCCGTTGCTCTGGAGACCGTGGCTGCCGGTGGGAGGGGCCTAAGGCCTGGAGGTGTAAGACAGTGGTGATGAGGGGGAGAATTCGCCACTCGGGAGTTGTCCCCAGTGGTAGTGGCGGGACACGTGCGGCCACTAGACATCCTGCCGAAACCCACCCAAGGCACTTCCCGGAGCCTGTCGACGGCCAGGAAAACTCACCCGCCGGGCTTAGGGGTTCGCGGGGTTCCCAAACGGACACATCGAGTGCCCGCAAGAGGCCACGGGAAGGAAAGGGGTCGCTGGCCTGCTAGGACCCTGCTTGGTGGGGGCTGTGCTGGAAGAGAACCTCTGCTATGGTGCCGTGGACTGTTTTTTCTCCTCTAAGTCTGATGAAAAGAAGAGACAGATTAAGGAAGCTCCAGGAACAAGCAAGCGGCTCCGGTGCGGAAACTCAGAGCCCCAAACGACCACCGCTAGGGGCCGCTGTTGGGGAAAGAATGGTTCCTTCCTGGGTTCCAAGGCAGGGGGAGGGGCAGGGCCCCTTGCAGAGGGGGCTGTGGGGGAGGGGACCCCTGAGCCAGACCTGGGACTGGGCTGAGACCCTCTCTCCATCCGAGAGCGAGAGCTCACCTGGTCCAGGCCAAGAGTCTGCGTTGGGCCAGGCTGCCCCGGTCGGTCCCTCGGAAGAGGGGGCTTCCTCGCCAACCAAAGTCCCCGAGGCCTCGTCAAGCGGGGGCCTACCTAGGGCCGGCGTTGCCCTGCAGGTGTCTCCCACGCCGATGGTCACAGACGTGCTGACTCCCACGGCCGTCACCTCCACCGTTTTGGGACCGGAAAACCTGGCCTTTCCCACAGGTGGCCTGAGGGCTTCTGCCTTGGCTGCCTGCCAGGCCCAGAGAGGCCTGTCTCTCAGAGAGGAGAGGCTCAGAGTCTTGCCCTTCCTCGTCAGTGTCCACTCTTGCTCTGTGTTTCTTCTCTGGGATGAGAGGGGCGGGCCCCTGAGCACCCGGGCGACTCTCAGACATGAGCGTGCCCTTTCTCCTCTCGCCCGACTTTGTGGTACCGTACGAATGAACATTGATCTCTTCTCCGGGTTCGGGGGACCCAAAACGAAGCTGCTTACCTGTTGGGTTGGGAGGCTTTTCAGGGGAAAGCATTTCTGCTCCCTTGAGGCTCACTGCGGTCAATTGGGCTTACAGGTCCGTGTGTTCCGTGTCCATTCCGGGACATTGTAAGCAGGCATCGCGACCGTCCAAAGCAGTTGCATGGGTTGTTTTGGCATTGACTCGAGCCACAGCCCCCAGGCTTTGAAACACACACACAAAAGGAAGAACTCATCATCTGAAGTAGCTTTTGCTCTGCCAGAGCACGCCACGCAGCCAGGCGATTTTCCTATTGGTTGTCGTGCCAAGCTACCATAGCAGGCCATTCCACAGGTATACTGTGCAGAGTTCCAAACGAAAGCAGAGAGCCCCTGTCGCCGAGGCGCAGCTGCCTAGTCGATAAAGCCCCAGGCACTGGTGCTCCTGAGGGCTGCGGGGACAGCCAGGTCTACGCCGGTGGCAGGAGGCTCTGGGCCTCAGTGCCCTGCCAGTGGGCCCTACTTGAGTATACTGTGCTCTTGCAAGGGGTGGAGTCGGTCTCAGGTGGGACCTCCCTCCACAGGCCTCTCCTGTCCCTTTGGCTGAAGCTGAGCCCGGCACTGGGGGTTGGTGCCTGCGCAGGAGCCTTGAATCTCTGGACAGGCCCCGTGCCAGCTGGGACCTGAGCCCCAGCCCAGCTGCAAGCCCTACGCTCAAGTTCCTTGGCCTTGCCCAGGTCAGCTAAGAGGGAGGAGAAGGTGGTCGTCAGCACAGCGGGAAGCAATAGTGCCGACACCTGGCAGCGGGAGAAGCGCCTCCAACAGCCCTGTGGGATCTAAGCCCCCTCTGGCTCCAGCCGCCGCCCCAGCCAGGCCTTCCCCCCCCCCCCCCGCCCAGCCACGCCCCGGCCGAGCCAGGACCAAGGCAAAGGCGCCCAAGCCCGCCGAGCAGGCCACGCTCCCTGCCGCCCCCGCCCCCAGGCGCCCGGCCCCCCGCCCCCTGCAGACTCGCCCCGCCGACGGCCCGCCTCCGTTGCTCTGGAGACCGTGGCTGCCGGTGGGAGGGGCCTAAGGCCTGGAGGTGTAAGACAGTGGTGATGAGGGGGAGAATTCGCCACTCGGGAGTTGTCCCCAGTGGTAGTGGCGGGACACGTGCGGCCACTAGACATCCTGCCGAAACCCACCCAAGGCACTTCCCGGAGCCTGTCGACGGCCAGGAAAACTCACCCGCCGGGCTTAGGGGTTCGCGGGGTTCCCAAACGGACACATCGAGTGCCCGCAAGAGGCCACGGGAAGGAAAGGGGTCGCTGGCCTGCTAGGACCCTGCTTGGTGGGGGCTGTGCTGGAAGAGAACCTCTGCTATGGTGCCGTGGACTGTTTTTTCTCCTCTAAGTCTGATGAAAAGAAGAGACAGATTAAGGAAGCTCCAGGAACAAGCAAGCGGCTCCGGTGCGGAAACTCAGAGCCCAAACGACCACCGCTAGGGGCCGCTGTTGGGAAAGAATGGTTCCTTCCTGGGTTCCAAGGCAGGGGGAGGGGCAGGGCCCCTTGCAGAGGGGGACTGTGGGGGAGGGGACCCCTGAGCCAGACCTGGGACTGGGCTGAGACCCTCTCTCCATCCGAGGAGCGAGAGCTCACCTGGTCCAGGCCAAGAGTCTGCGTTGGGCCAGGCTGCCCCCGGTCGGTCCCTCGGAAGAGGGTGCTTCCTCGCCAACCAAAGTCCCCGAGGCCTCGTCAAGCGGGGGCCTACCTAGGGCCGGCGTTGCCCTGCAGGTGTCTCCCACGCCGATGGTCACAGACGTGCTGACTCCCACGGCCGTCACCTCCACCGTTTTGGGACCGGAAAACCTGGCCTTTCCCACAGGTGGCCTGAGGGCTTCTGCCTTGGCTGCCTGCCAGGCCCGGAGAGGCCTGTCTCTCAGAGAGGAGAGGCTCAGAGTCTTCCCCTTCCTCGTCAGTGTCCACTCTTGCTCTGTGTTTCTTCTCTGGGATGAGAGGGGCGGGCCCCTGAGCACCCGGGCGACTCTCAGACATGAGCGTGCCCTTTCTCCTCTCGCCCGACTTTGTGGTACCGTACGAATGAACATTGATCTCTTCTCCGGGTTCGGGGGACCCAAAACGAAGCTGCTTACCTGTTGGGTTGGGAGACTTTTCAGGGGAAAGCATTTCTGCTCCCTTGAGGCTCACTGCGGTCAATTGGGGCTTACAGGTCCGTGTGTTCCGTGTCCATTCCGGGACATTGTAAGCAGGCATCGCGGACCGTCCAAAGCAGTTGCATGGGTTGTTTTGGCATTGACTCGAGCCACAGCCCCCAGGCTTTGAAACACACACACAAAAGGAAGAACTCATCATCTGAAGTAGCTTTTGCTCTGCCAGAGCACGCCACGCAGCCAGGTGATTTTCCTATTGGTTGTCGTGCCAAGCTACCATAGCAGGCCATTCCACAGGTATACTGTGCAGAGTTCCAAACGAAAGCAGAGAGCCCCTGTCGCCGAGGCGCAGCTGCCTAGTCGATAAAGCCCCAGGCACTGGTGCTCCTGAGGGCTGCGGGGACAGCCAGGTCTACGCCGGTGGCAGGAGGCTCTGGGCCTCCATAGTGCCCTGCCAGTGGGCCCTACTTGAGTATACTGTGCTCTTGCAAGGGGTGGAGTCGGTCTCAGGTGGGACCTCCCTCCACAGGCCTCTCCTGTCCCTTTGGCTGAAGCTGAGCCCGGCACTGGGGGTTGGTGCCTGCGCAGGAGCCTTGAATCTCTGGACAGGCCCCGTGCCAGCTGGGACCTGAGCCCCAGCCCAGCTGCAAGCCCTACGCTCAAGTTCCTTGGCCTTGCCCAGGTCAGCTAAGAGGGAGGAGAAGGTGGTCGTCAGCACAGCGGGAAGCAATAGTGCCGACACCTGGCAGCGGGAGAAGCGCCTCCAACAGCCCTTTGGGATCTAAGCCCCCCTCTGGCTCCAGCCGCCGCCCCAGCCAGGCCAGTCCCCCCCCCCGCCCCGCCCCGCCCCGGCCGAGCCAGGACCAAGGCAAAGGCGCCCAAGCCCGCCGAGCAGGCCACGCCCCCTGCCGCCCCCGCCCCCAGGCGCCCGGCCCCCCGCCCCCCTGCAGACTCGCCCCGCCGACGGCCCGCCTCCGTTGCTCTGGAGACCGTGGCTGCCGGTGGGAGGGGCCTAAGGCCTGGAGGTGTAAGACAGTGGTGATGAGGGGGAGAATTCGCCACTCGGGAGTTGTCCCCAGTGGTAGTGGCGGGGACACGTGCGGCCACTAGACATCCTGCCGAAACCCACCCAAGGCACTTCCCGGAGCCTGTCGACGGCCAGGAAAACTCACCCGCCGGGCTTAGGGGTTCGCGGGGTTCCCAAACGGACACATCGAGTGCCCGCAAGAGGCCACGGGAAGGAAAGGGGTCGCTGGCCTGCTAGGACCCTGCTTGGTGGGGGCTGTGCTGGAAGAGAACCTCTGCTATGGTGCCGTGGACTGTTTTTTCTCCTCTAAGTCTGATGAAAAGAAGAGACAGATTAAGGAAGCTCCAGGAACAAGCAAGCGGCTCCGGTGCGGAAACTCAGAGCCCAAACGACCACCGCTAGGGGCCGCTGTTGGGAAAGAATGGTTCCTTCCTGGGTTCCAAGGCAGGGGGAGGGGCAGGGCCCCTTGCAGAGGGGGCTGTGGGGGAGGGGACCCCTGAGCCAGACCTGGGACTGGGCTGAGACCCTCTCTCCATCCGAGAGCGAGAGCTCACCTGGTCCAGGCCAAGAGTCTGCGTTGGGCCAGGCTGCCCCGGTCGGTCCCTCGGAAGAGGGGGGCTTCCTCGCCAACCAAAGTCCCCGAGGCCTCGTCAAGCGGGGGCCTACCTAGGGCCGGCGTTGCCCTGCAGGTGTCTCCCACGCCGATGGTCACAGACGTGCTGACTCCCACGGCCGTCACCTCCACCGTTTTGGGACCGGAAAACCTGGCCTTTCCCACAGGTGGCCTGAGGGCTTCTGCCTTGGCTGCCTGCCAGGCCCGGAGAGGCCTGTCTCTCAGAGAGGAGAGGCTCAGAGTCTTCCCCTTCCTCGTCAGTGTCCACTCTTGCTCTGTGTTTCTTCTCTGGGATGAGAGGGCCGGGCCCCTGAGCACCCGGCGACTCTCAGACATGAGCGTGCCCTTTCTCCTCTCGCCCGACTTTGTGGTACCGTACGAATGAACATTGATCTCTTCTCCGGGTTCGGGGGACCCAAAACGAAGCTGCTTACCTGTTGGGTTGGGAGGCTTTTCAGGGGAAAGCATTTCTGCTCCCTTGAGGGCTCACTGCGGTCAATTGGGCTTACAGGTCCGTGTGTTCCGTGTCCATTCCGGGACATTGTAAGCAGGCATCGCGACCGTCCAAAGCAGTTGCATGGGTTGTTTTGGCATTGACTCGAGCCACAGCCCCCAGGCTTTGAAACACACACACAAAAGGAAGAACTCATCATCTGAAGTAGCTTTTGCTCTGCCAGAGCACGCCACGCAGCCAGGCGATTTTCCTATTGGTTGTCGTGCCAAGCTACCATAGCAGGCCATTCCACAGGTATACTGTGCAGAGTTCCAAACGAAAGCAGAGAGCCCCTGTCGCCGAGGCGCAGCTGCCTAGTCGATAAAGCCCCAGGCACTGGTGCTCCTGAGGGCTGCGGGGACAGCCAGGTCTACGCCGGTGGCAGGAGGCTCTGGGCCTCAGTGCCCTGCCAGTGGGCCCTACTTGAGTATACTGTGCTCTTGCAAGGAGGGTGGAGTCGGTCTCAGGTGGGACCTCCCTCCACAGGCCTCTCCTGTCCCTTTGGCTGAAGCTGGAGCCCGGCACTGGGGGTTGGTGCCTGCGGCAGGAGCCTTGAATCTCTGGACAGGCCCCGTGCCAGCTGGGACCTGAGCCCCAGCCCAGCTGCAAGCCCTACGCTCAAGTTCCTTGGCCTTGCCCAGGTCAGCTAAGAGGGAGGAGAAGGTGGGTCGTCAGCACAGCGGGAAGCAATAGTGCCGACACCTGGCAGCGGGAGAAGCGCCTCCAACAGCCCTTTGGGATCTAAGCCCCCTCTGGCTCCAGCCGCCGCCCAGCCAGGCCAGTCCCCCCCCCCCGCCCCGCCCCGCCCCGGCCGAGCCAGGACCAAGGCAAAGGCGCCCAAGCCCGCCGAGCAGGCCACGCCCCCTGCCGCCCACCGCCCCCAGGCGCCCGGCCCCCCGCCCCCTGCAGACTCGCCCCGCCGACGGGCCCGCCTCCGTTGCTCTGGAGACCGTGGCTGCCGGTGGGAGGCGCCTAAGGCCTGGAGGTGTAAGACAGTGGTGATGAGGGGGAGAATTCGCCACTCGGGAGTTGTCCCCAGTGGTAGTGGCGGGACACGTGCGGCCACTAGACATCCTGCCGAAACCCACCCAAGGCTCTTCCTGGAGCCTGTCGACGGCCAGGAAAACTCACCCGCCGGGCTTAGGGGTTCGCGGGGTTCCCAAACGGACACATCGAGTGCCCGCAAGAGGCCACGGGAAGGAAAGGGGTCGCTGGCCTGCTAGGACCCTGCTGGTGGGGGCTGTGCTGGAAGAGAACCTCTGCTATGGTGCCGTGGACTGTTGTTTTCTCCTCTAAGTCTGATGAAAAGAAAGACAGAGGAAGGAAGCTCCAGGAACAAGCAAGCGGCTCCGGTGCGGAAACTCAGAGCCCAAACGACCACCGCTAGGGGCCGCTGTTGGGAAAGAATGGTTCCTTCCTGGGTTCCAAGGCAGGGGGAGGGGCAGGGCCCCTTGCAGAGGGGGCTGTGGGGGCGGGGACCCCTGAGCCAGACCTGGGACTGGGCTGAGACCCTCTCTCCATCCGAGAGCGAGAGCTCACCTGGTCCAGGCCAAGAGTCTGCGTTGGGCCAGGCTGCCCCGGTCGGTCCCTCGGAAGAGGGGGCTTCCTCGCCAACCAAAGTCCCCGAGGCCTCGTCAAGCGGGGGCCTACCTAGGGCCGGCGTTGCCCTGCAGGTGTCTCCCACGCCGATGGTCACAGACGTGCTGACTCCCACGGCCGTCACCTCCACCGTTTTGGGACCGGAAAACCTGGCCTTTCCCACAGGTGGCCTGAGGGCTTCTGCCTTGGCTGCCTGCCAGGCCCAGAGAGGCCTGTCTCTCAGAGAGGAGAGGCTCAGAGTCTTGCCCTTCCTCGTCAGTCTCCACTCTTGCTCTGTGTTTCTTCTCTGGGATGAGAGGGCCGGGCCCCTGAGCACCCGGGCGACTCTCAGACATGAGCGTGCCCTTTCTCCTCTCGCCCGACTTTGTGGTACCGTACGAATGAACATTGATCTCTTCTCCGGGTTCGGGGGACCCAAAACGAAGCTGCTTACCTGTTGGGTTGGGAGGCTTTTCAGGGGAAAGCATTTCTGCTCCCTTGAGGCTCACTGCGGTCAATTGGGCTTACAGGTCCGTGTGTTCCGTGTCCATTCCGGGACATTGTAAGCAGGCATCGCGACCGTCCAAAGCAGTTGCATGGGTTGTTTTGGCATTGACTCGAGCCACAGCCCCCAGGCTTTGAAACACACACACAAAAGGAAGAACTCATCATCTGAAGTAGCTTTTGCTCTGCCAGAGCACGCCACGCAGCCAGGCGATTTTCCTATTGGTTGTCGTGCCAAGCTACCATAGCAGGCCATTCCACAGGTATACTGTGCAGAGTTCCAAACGAAAGCAGAGAGCCCCTGTCGCCGAGGCGCAGCTGCCTAGTCGATAAAGCCCCAGGCACTGGTGCTCCTGAGGGCTGCGGGGACAGCCAGGTCTACGCCGGTGGCAGGAGGCTCTGGGCCTCAGTGCCCTGCCAGTGGGCCCTACTTGAGTATACTGTGCTCTTGCAAGGGGTGGAGTCGGTCTCAGGTGGGACCTCCCTCCACAGGCCTCTCCTGTCCCTTTGGCTGAAGCTGAGCCCGGCACTGGGGGTTGGTGCCTGCGCAGGAGCCTTGAATCTCTGGACAGGCCCCGTGCCAGCTGGGACCTGAGCCCCAGCCCAGCTGCAAGCCCTACGCTCAAGTTCCTTGGCCTTGCCCAGGTCAGCTAAGAGGGAGGAGAAGGTGGTCGTCAGCACAGCGGGAAGCAATAGTGCTGACATCTGGCAGCGGGAGAAGCGCCTCCAACAGCCCTGTGGGATCTAAGCCCCCTCTGGCTCCAGCCGCCGCCCCAGCCAGGCCTTCCCCCCCCCCCCCCCCGCCCAGCCACGCCCTAGCCGAGCCAGGACCAAGGCAAAGGCGCCCAAGCCCGCCGAGCAGGCCACGCCCCCTGCCGCCCCCGCCCCCAGGAGCCCGGCCCCCCGCCCCCGGCAGACTTGCCCCGCCCACGCCCTGCCTCCATTGCTCTGGAGACCGTGGCTGCCGGTGGGAGGGGCCTAAGGCCTGGAGGTGTAAGACAGTGGTGATGAGGGGGAGAATTCGCCACTCGGGAGTTGTCCCCAGTGGTAGTGGCGGGACACTTGCGGCCACTAGACATCCTGCCGAAACCCACCCAAGGCACTTCCCGGAGCCTGTCGACGGCCAGGAAAACTCACCCGCCGGGCTTAGGGGTTCGCGGGGTTCCCAAACAGACACATCGAGTGCCCGCAAGAGGCCACGGGAAGGAAAGGGGTCGCTGGCCTGCTAGGACCCTGCTGGGTGGGGGCTGTGCTGGAAGAGAACCTCTGCTATGGTGCCGTGGACTGTTGTTTTCTCCTCTAAGTCTGATGAAAAGAAGAGACAGAGGAAGGAAGCTCCAGGAACAAGCAAGCGGCTCCGGTGCGGAAACTCAGAGCCCAAAAGACCACCGCTAGGGGCCGCTGTTGGGAAAGAATGGTTCCTTCCTGGGTTCCAAGGCAGGGGGAGGGGCAGGGCCCCTTGCAGAGGGGGCTGTGGGGGCGGGGACCCCTGAGCCAGACCTGGGACTGGGCTGAGACCCTCTCTCCATCCGAGAGCGAGAGCTCACCTGGTCCAGGCCAAGAGTCTGCGTTGGGCCAGGCTGCCCCGGTCGGTCCCTCGGAAGAGGGGGCTTCCTTGCCAACCAAAGTCCCGGAGGCCTCGTCAAGCGGGGGCCTACCTAGGGCCGGCGTTGCCCTGCAGGTGTCTCCCACGCCGATGGTCACAGACGTGCTGACTCCCACGGCCGTCACCTCCACCGTTTTGGGACCGGAAAACCTGGCCTTTCCCACAGGTGGCCTGAGGGCTTCTGCCTTGGCTGCCTGCCAGGCCCAGAGAGGCCTGTCTCTCAGAGAGGAGAGGCTCAGAGTCTTGCCCTTCCTCGTCAGTGTCCACTCTTGCTCTGTGTTTCTTCTCTGGGATGAGAGGGCCGGGCCCCTGAGCACCCGGGCGACTCTCAGACATGAGCGTGCCCTTTCTCCTCTCGCCCAACTTTGTGGTACCGTACGAATGAACATTGATCTCTTCTCCGGGTTCGGGGGACCCAAAACGAAGCTGCTTACCTGTTGGGTTGGGAGGCTTTTCAGGGGAAAGCATTTCTGCTCCCTTGAGGCTCACTGCGGTCAATTGGGCTTACAGGTCCGTGTGTTCCGTGTCCATTCCGGGACATTGTAAGCAGGCATCGCGACCGTCCAAAGCAGTTGCATGGGTTGTTTTGGCATTGACTCGAGCCACAGCCCCCAGGCTTTGAAACACACACACAAAAGGAAGAACTCATCATCTGAAGTAGCTTTTGCTCTGCCAGAGCACGCCACGCAGCCAGGCGATTTTCCTATTGGTTGTCGTGCCAAGCTACCATAGCAGGCCATTCCACAGGTATACTGTGCAGAGTTCCAAACGAAAGCAGAGAGCCCCTGTCGCCGAGGCGCAGCTGCCTAGTCGATAAAGCCCCAGGCACTGGTGCTCCTGAGGGCTGCGGGGACAGCCAGGTCTACGCCGGTGGCAGGAGGCTCTGGGCCTCAGTGCCCTGCCAGTGGGCCCTACTTGAGTATACTGTGCTCTTGCAAGGGGTGGAGTCGGTCTCAGGTGGGACCTCCCTCCACAGGCCTCTCCTGTCCCTTTGGCTGAAGCTGAGCCCGGCACTGGGGGTTGGTGCCTGCGCAGGAGCCTTGAATCTCTGGACAGGCCCCGTGCCAGCTGGGACCTGAGCCCCAGCCCAGCTGCAAGCCCTACGCTCAAGTTCCTTGGCCTTGCCCAGGTCAGCTAAGAGGGAGGAGAAGGTGGTCGTCAGCACAGCGGGAAGCAATAGTGCTGACACCTGGCAGCGGGAGAAGCGCCTCCAACAGCCCTGTGGGATCTAAGCCCCCTCTGGCTCCAGCCGCCGCCCCAGCCAGGCCTTCCCCCCCCCCCCCCCCCCCGCCCAGCCACGCCCTAGCCGAGCCAGGACCAAGGCAAAGGCGCCCAAGCCCGCCGAGCAGGCCACGCCCCCTGCCGCCCCCGCCCCCAGGAGCCCGGCCCCCCGCCCCCGGCAGACTTGCCCCGCCCACGCCCTGCCTCCATTGCTCTGGAGACCGTGGCTGCCGGTGGGAGGGGCCTAAGGCCTGGAGGTGTAAGACAGTGGTGATGAGGGGGAGAATTCGCCACTCGGGAGTTGTCCCCAGTGGTAGTGGCGGGACACTTGCGGCCACTAGACATCCTGCCGAAACCCACCCAAGGCACTTCCCGGAGCCTGTCGACGGCCAGGAAAACTCACCCGCCGGGCTTAGGGGTTCGCGGGGTTCCCAAACGGACACATCGAGTGCCCGCAAGAGGCCACGGGAAGGAAAGGGGTCGCTGGCCTGCTAGGACCCTGCTGGGTGGGGGCTGTGCTGGAAGAGAACCTCTGCTATGGTGCCGTGGACTGTTGTTTTCTCCTCTAAGTCTGATGAAAAGAAGAGACAGAGGAAGGAAGCTCCAGGAACAAGCAAGCGGCTCCGGTGCGGAAACTCAGAGCCCAAAAGACCACCGCTAGGGGCCGCTGTTGGGAAAGAATGGTTCCTTCCTGGGTTCCAAGGCAGGGGGAGGGGCAGGGCCCCTTGCAGAGGGGGCTGTGGGGGCGGGGACCCCTGAGCCAGACCTGGGACTGGGCTGAGACCCTCTCTCCATCCGAGAGCGAGAGCTCACCTGGTCCAGGCCAAGAGTCTGCGTTGGGCCAGGCTGCCCCGGTCGGTCCCTCGGAAGAGGGGGCTTCCTTGCCAACCAAAGTCCCGGAGGCCTCGTCAAGCGGGGGCCTACCTAGGGCCGGCGTTGCCCTGCAGGTGTCTCCCACGCCGATGGTCACAGACGTGCTGACTCCCACGGCCGTCACCTCCACCGTTTTGGGACCGGAAAACCTGGCCTTTCCCACAGGTGGCCTGAGGGCTTCTGCCTTGGCTGCCTGCCAGGCCCAGAGAGGCCTGTCTCTCAGAGAGGAGAGGCTCAGAGTCTTCCCCTTCCTCGTCAGTGTCCACTCTTGCTCTGTGTTTCTTCTCTGGGATGAGAGGGCCGGGCCCCTGAGCACCCGGGCGACTCTCAGACATGAGCGTGCCCTTTCTCCTCTCGCCCAACTTTGTGGTACCGTACGAATGAACATTGATCTCTTCTCCGGGTTCGGGGTACCCAAAACGAAGCTGCTTACCTGTTGGGTTGGGAGGCTTTTCAGGGGAAAGCATTTCTGCTCCCTTGAGGCTCACTGCGGTCAATTGGGCTTACAGGTCCGTGTGTTCCGTGTCCATTCCGGGACATTGTAAGCAGGCATCGCGACCGTCCAAAGCAGTTGCATGGGTTGTTTTGGCATTGACTCGAGCCACAGCCCCCAGGCTTTGAAACACACACACAAAAGGAAGAACTCATCATCTGAAGTAGCTTTTGCTCTGCCAGAGCACGCCACGCAGCCAGGCGATTTTCCTATTGGTTGTCGTGCCAAGCTACCATAGCAGGCCATTCCACAGGTATACTGTGCAGAGTTCCAAACGAAAGCAGAGAGCCCCTGTCGCCGAGGCGCAGCTGCCTAGTCGATAAAGCCTCAGGCACTGGTGCTCCTGAGGGCTGCGGGGACAGCCAGGTCTACGCCGGTGGCAGGAGGCTCTGGGCCTCAGTGCCCTGCCAGTGGGCCCTACTTGAGTATACTGTGCTCTTGCAAGGGGTGGAGTCGGTCTCAGGTGGGACCTCCCTCCACAGGCCTCTCCTGTCCCTTTGGCTGAAGCTGAGCCCGGCACTGGGGGTTGGTGCCTGCGCAGGAGCCTTGAATCTCTGGACAGGCCCCGTGCCAGCTGGGACCTGAGCCCCAGCCCAGCTGCAAGCCCTACGCTCAAGTTCCTTGGCCTTGCCCAGGTCAGCTAAGAGGGAGGAGAAGGTGGTCGTCAGCACAGCGGGAAGCAATAGTGCCGACACCTGGCAGCGGGAGAAGCGCCTCCAACAGCCCTTTGGGATCTAAGCCCCCTCTGGCTCCAGCCGCCGCCCCAGCCAGGCCTGTCCCCCCCCCCGCCCCGCCCCGCCCCGGCCGAGCCAGGACCAAGGCAAAGGCGCCCAAGCCCGCCGAGCAGGCCACGCCCCCTGCCACCCCCGCCCCCAGGCGCCCGGTCCCCCGCGCCTGGCAGACTCGCCCCGCCGACGGCCCGCCTCCGTTGCTCTGGAGACCGTGGCTGCCGGCGGGAGGGGCCTAAGGCCTGGAGGTGTAAGACTGTGGTGATGAGGGGGAGAATTCGCCACTCGGGAGTTGTCCCCAGTGGTAGTGGCGGGACACGTGCGGCCACTAGACATCCTGCCGAAACCCACCCAAGGCACTTCCCGGAGCCTGTCGACGGCCAGGAAAACTCACCCGCCGGGCTTAGGGGTTCGCGGGGTTCCCAAACAGACACATCGAGTGCCCGCAAGAGGCCACGGGAAGGAAAGGGGTCGCTGGCCTGCTAGGACCCTGCTTGGTGGGGGCTGTGCTGGAAGAGAACCTCTGCTATGGTGCCGTGGACTGTTTTTTCTCCTCTAAGTCTGATGAAAAGAAGAGACAGATTAAGGAAGCTCCAGGAACAAGCAAGCGGCTCCGGTGCAGAAACTCAGAGCCCAAACGACCACCGCTAGGGGCCGCTGTTGGGAAAGAATGGTTCCTTCCTGGGTTCCAAGGCAGGGGGAGGGGCAGGGCCCCTTGCAGAGGGGGCTGTGGGGGAGGGGACCCCTGAGCCAGACCTGGGACTGGGCTGAGACCCTCTCTCCATCCGAGAGCGAGAGCTCACCTGGTCCAGGCCAAGAGTCTGCGTTGGGCCAGGCTGCCCCGGTCGGTCCCTCGGAAGAGGGGGCTTCCTCGCCAACCAAAGTCCCCGAGGCCTCGTCAAGCGGGGGCCTACCTAGGGCCGGCGTTGCCCTGCAGGTGTCTCCCACGCCGATGGTCACAGACGTGCTGACTCCCACGGCCGTCACCTCCACCGTTTTGGGACCGGAAAACCTGGCCTTTCCCACAGGTGGCCTGAGGGCTTCTGCCTTGGCTGCCTGCCAGGCCCGGAGAGGCCTGTCTCTCAGAGAGGAGAGGCTCAGAGTCTTCCCCTTCCTCGTCAGTGTCCACTCTTGCTCTGTGTTTCTTCTCTGGGATGAGAGGGCCGGGCCCCTGAGCACCCGGGCGACTCTCAGACATGAGCGTGCCCTTTCTCCTCTCGCCCGACTTTGTGGTACCGTACGAATGAACATTGATCTCTTCTCCGGGTTCGGGGGACCCAAAACGAAGCTGCTTACCTGTTGGGTTGGGAGGCTTTTCAGGGGAAAGCATTTCTGCTCCCTTGAGGCTCACTGCGGTCAATTGGGCTTACAGGTCCGTGTGTTCCGTGTCCATTCCGGGACATTGTAAGCAGGCATCGCGACCGTCCAAAGCAGTTGCATGGGTTGTTTTGGCATTGACTCGAGCCACAGCCCCCAGGCTTTGAAACACACACACAAAAGGAAGAACTCATCATCTGAAGTAGCTTTTGCTCTGCCAGAGCACGCCACGCAGCCAGGCGATTTTCCTATTGGTTGTCGTGCCAAGCTACCATAGCAGGCCATTCCACAGGTATACTGTGCAGAGTTCCAAACGAAAGCAGAGAGCCCCTGTCGCCGAGGCGCAGCTGCCTAGTCGATAAAGCCCCAGGCACTGGTGCTCCTGAGGGCTGCGGGGACAGCCAGGTCTACGCCGGTGGCAGGAGGCTCTGGGCCTCAGTGCCCTGCCAGTGGGCCCTACTTGAGTATACTGTGCTCTTGCAAGGGGTGGAGTCGGTCTCAGGTGGGACCTCCCTCCACAGGCCTCTCCTGTCCCTTTGGCTGAAGCTGAGCCCGGCACTGGGGGTTGGTGCCTGCGCAGGAGCCTTGAATCCCTGGACAGGCCCCGTGCCAGCTGGGACCTGAGCCCCAGCCCAGCTGCAAGCCCTACGCTCAAGTTCCTTGGCCTTGCCCAGGTCAGCTAAGAGGGAGGAGAAGGTGGTCGTCAGCACAGCGGGAAGCAATAGTGCCGACACCTGGCAGCGGGAGAAGCGCCTCCAACAGCCCTTTGGGATCTAAGCCCCCTCTGGCTCCAGCCGCCGCCCCAGCCAGGCCAGTCCCCCCCCCCGCCCCGCCCCGCCCCGGCCGAGCCAGGACCAAGGCAAAGGCGCCCAAGCCCGCCGAGCAGGCCACGCCCCCTGCCGCCCCCGCCCCCAGGCGCCCGGCCCCCCGCCCCCTGCAGACTCGCCCCGCCGACGGCCCGCCTCCGTTGCTCTGGAGACCGTGGCTGCCGGTGGGAGGGGCCTAAGGCCTGGAGGTGTAAGACAGTGGTGATGAGGGGGAGAATTCGCCACTCGGGAGTTGTCCCCAGTGGTAGTGGCGGGACACTTGCGGCCACTAGACATCCTGCCGAAACCCACCCAAGGCACTTCCCGGAGCCTGTCGACGGCCAGGAAAACTCACCCGCCGGGCTTAGGGGTTCGCGGGGTTCCCAAACAGACACATCGAGTGCCCGCAAGAGGCCACGGGAAGGAAAGGGGTCGCTGGCCTGCTAGGACCCTGCTGGGTGGGGGCTGTGCTGGAAGAGAACCTCTGCTATGGTGCCGTGGACTGTTGTTTTCTCCTCTAAGTCTGATGAAAAGAAGAGACAGAGGAAGGAAGCTCCAGGAACAAGCAAGCGGCTCCGGTGCGGAAACTCAGAGCCCAAACGACCACCGCTAGGGGCCGCTGTTGGGAAAGAATGGTTCCTTCCTGGGTTCCAAGGCAGGGGGAGGGGCAGGGCCCCTTGCAGAGGGGGCTGTGGGGGCGGGGACCCCTGAGCCAGACCTGGGACTGGGCTGAGACCCTCTCTCCATCCGAGAGCGAGAGCTCACCTGGTCCAGGCCAAGAGTCTGCGTTGGGCCAGGCTGCCCCGGTCGGTCCCTCGGAAGAGGGGGCTTCCTCGCCAACCAAAGTCCCCGAGGCCTCGTCAAGCGGGGGCCTACCTAGGGCCGGCGTTGCCCTGCAGGTGTCTCCCACGCCGATGGTCACAGACGTGCTGACTCCCACGGCCGTCACCTCCACCGTTTTGGGACCGGAAAACCTGGCCTTTCCCACAGGTGGCCTGAGGGCTTCTGCCTTGGCTGCCTGCCAGGCCCGGAGAGGCCTGTCTCTCAGAGAGGAGAGGCTCAGAGTCTTCCCCTTCCTCGTCAGTGTCCACTCTTGCTCTGTGTTTCTTCTCTGGGATGAGAGGGCCGGGCCCCTGAGCACCCGGGCGACTCTCAGACATGAGCGTGCCCTTTCTCCTCTCGCCCGACTTTGTGGTACCGTACGAATGAACATTGATCTCTTCTCCGGGTTCGGGGGACCCAAAACGAAGCTGCTTACCTGTTGGGTTGGGAGGCTTTTCAGGGGAAAGCATTTCTGCTCCCTTGAGGCTCACTGCGGTCAATTGGGCTTACAGGTCCGTGTGTTCCGTGTCCATTCCGGGACATTGTAAGCAGGCATCGCGACCGTCCAAAGCAGTTGCATGGGTTGTTTTGGCATTGACTCGAGCCACAGCCCCCAGGCTTTGAAACACACACACAAAAGGAAGAACTCATCATCTGAAGTAGCTTTTGCTCTGCCAGAGCACGCCACGCAGCCAGGCGATTTTCCTATTGGTTGTCGTGCCAAGCTACCATAGCAGGCCATTCCACAGGTATACTGTGCAGAGTTCCAAACGAAAGCAGAGAGCCCCTGTCGCCGAGGCGCAGCTGCCTAGTCGATAAAGCCCCAGGCACTGGTGCTCCTGAGGGCTGCGGGGACAGCCAGGTCTACGCCGGTGGCAGGAGGCTCTGGGCCTCAGTGCCCTGCCAGTGGGCCCTACTTGAGTATACTGTGCTCTTGCAAGGGGTGGAGTCGGTCTCAGGTGGGACCTCCCTCCACAGGCCTCTCCTGTCCCTTTGGCTGAAGCTGAGCCCGGCACTGGGGGTTGGTGCCTGCGCAGGAGCCTTGAATCTCTGGACAGGCCCCGTGCCAGCTGGGACCTGAGCCCCAGCCCAGCTGCAAGCCCTACGCTCAAGTTCCTTGGCCTTGCCCAGGTCAGCTAAGAGGGAGGAGAAGGTGGTCGTCAGCACAGCGGGAAGCAATAGTGCCGACACCTGGCAGCGGGAGAAGCGCCTCCAACAGCCCTTTGGGATCTAAGCCCCCTCTGGCTCCAGCCGCCGCCCCAGCCAGGCCAGTCCCCCCGCCCGCCCCGCCCCGCCCCGGCCGAGCCAGGACCAAGGCAAAGGCGCCCAAGCCCGCCGAGCAGGCCACGCCCCCTGCCGCCCCCGCCCCCAGGCGCCCGGCCCCCCGCCCCCTGCAGACTCGCCCCGCCGACGGCCCGCCTCCGTTGCTCTGGAGACCGTGGCTGCCGGTGGGAGGGGCCTAAGGCCTGGAGGTGTAAGACAGTGGTGATGAGGGGGAGAATTCGCCACTCGGGAGTTGTCCCCAGTGGTAGTGGCGGGACACGTGCGGCCACTAGACATCCTGCCGAAACCCACCCAAGGCACTTCCCGGAGCCTGTCGACGGCCAGGAAAACTCACCCGCCGGGCTTAGGGGTTCGCGGGGTTCCCAAACGGACACATCGAGTGCCCGCAAGAGGCCACGGGAAGGAAAGGGGTCGCTGGCCTGCTAGGACCCTGCTTGGTGGGGGCTGTGCTGGAAGAGAACCTCTGCTATGGTGCCGTGGACTGTTTTTTCTCCTCTAAGTCTGATGAAAAGAAGAGACAGATTAAGGAAGCTCCAGGAACAAGCAAGCGGCTCCGGTGCGGAAACTCAGAGCCCAAACGACCACCGCTAGGGGCCGCTGTTGGGAAAGAATGGTTCCTTCCTGGGTTCCAAGGCAGGGGGAGGGGCAGGGCCCCTTGCAGAGGGGACTGTGGGGGAGGGGACCCCTGAGCCAGACCTGGGACTGGGCTGAGACCCTCTCTCCATCCGAGAGCGAGAGCTCACCTGGTCCAGGCCAAGAGTCTGCGTTGGGCCAGGCTGCCCCGGTCGGTCCCTCGGAAGAGGGGGCTTCCTCGCCAACCAAAGTCCCCGAGGCCTCGTCAAGCGGGGGCCTACCTAGGGCCGGCGTTGCCCTGCAGGTGTCTCCCACGCCGATGGTCACAGACGTGCTGACTCCCACGGCCGTCACCTCCACCGTTTTGGGACCGGAAAACCTTGCCTTTCCCACAGGTGGCCTGAGGGCTTCTGCCTTGGCTGCCTGCCAGGCCCGGAGAGGCCTGTCTCTCAGAGAGGAGAGGCTCAGAGTCTTCCCCTTCCTCGTCAGTGTCCACTCTTGCTCTGTGTTTCTTCTCTGGGATGAGAGGGCCGGGCCCCTGAGCACCCGGGCGACTCTCAGACATGAGCGTGCCCTTTCTCCTCTCGCCCGACTTTGTGGTACCGTACGAATGAACATTGATCTCTTCTCCGGGTTCGGGGGACCCAAAACGAAGCTGCTTACCTGTTGGGTTGGGAGGCTTTTCAGGGGAAAGCATTTCTGCTCCCTTGAGGCTCACTGCGGTCAATTGGGCTTACAGGTCCGTGTGTTCCGTGTCCATTCCGGGACATTGTAAGCAGGCATCGCGACCGTCCAAAGCAGTTGCATGGGTTGTTTTGGCATTGACTCGAGCCACAGCCCCCAGGCTTTGAAACACACACACAAAAGGAAGAACTCATCATCTGAAGTAGCTTTTGCTCTGCCAGAGCACGCCACGCAGCCAGGCGATTTTCCTATTGGTTGTCGTGCCAAGCTACCATAGCAGGCCATTCCACAGGTATACTGTGCAGAGTTCCAAACGAAAGCAGAGAGCCCCTGTCGCCGAGGCGCAGCTGCCTAGTCGATAAAGCCCCAGGCACTGGTGCTCCTGAGGGCTGCGGGGACAGCCAGGTCTACGCCGGTGGCAGGAGGCTCTGGGCCTCAGTGCCCTGCCAGTGGGCCCTACTTGAGTATACTGTGCTCTTGCAAGGGGTGGAGTCGGTCTCAGGTGGGACCTCCCTCCACAGGCCTCTCCTGTCCCTTTGGCTGAAGCTGAGCCCGGCACTGGGGGTTGGTGCCTGCGCAGGAGCCTTGAATCCCTGGACAGGCCCCGTGCCAGCTGGGACCTGAGCCCCAGCCCAGCTGCAAGCCCTACGCTCAAGTTCCTTGGCCTTGCCCAGGTCAGCTAAGAGGGAGGAGAAGGTGGTCGTCAGCACAGCGGGAAGCAATAGTGCCGACACCTGGCAGCGGGAGAAGCGCCTCCAACAGCCCTTTGGGATCTAAGCCCCCTCTGGCTCCAGCCGCCGCCCCAGCCAGGCCAGTCCCCCCCCCCCGCCCCGCCCCGCCCCGGCCGAGCCAGGACCAAGGCAAAGGCGCCCAAGCCCGCCGAGCAGGCCACGCCCCCTGCCGCCCCCGCCCCCAGGCGCCCGGCCCCCCCGCCCCCTGCAGACTCGCCCCGCCGACGGCCCGCCTCCGTTGCTCTGGAGACCGTGGCTGCCGGTGGGAGGGGCCTAAGGCCTGGAGGTGTAAGACAGTGGTGATGAGGGGGAGAATTCGCCACTCGGGAGTTGTCCCCAGTGGTAGTGGCGGGACACTTGCGGCCACTAGACATCCTGCCGAAACCCACCCAAGGCACTTCCCGGAGCCTGTCGACGGCCAGGAAAACTCACCCGCCGGGCTTAGGGGTTCGCGGGGTTCCCAAACAGACACATCGAGTGCCCGCAAGAGGCCACGGGAAGGAAAGGGGTCGCTGGCCTGCGAGGACCCTGCTGGGTGGGGGCTGTGCTGGAAGAGAACCTCTGCTATGGTGCCGTGGACTGTTGTTTTCTCCTCTAAGTCTGATGAAAAGAAGAGACAGAGGAAGGAAGCTCCAGGAACAAGCAAGCGGCTCCGGTGCGGAAACTCAGAGCCCAAACGACCACCGCTAGGGGCCGCTGTTGGGAAAGAATGGTTCCTTCCTGGGTTCCAAGGCAGGGGGAGGGGCAGGGCCCCTTGCAGAGGGGGCTGTGGGGGCGGGGACCCCTGAGCCAGACCTGGGACTGGGCTGAGACCCTCTCTCCATCCGAGAGCGAGAGCTCACCTGGTCCAGGCCAAGAGTCTGCGTTGGGCCAGGCTGCCCCGGTCGGTCCCTCGGAAGAGGGGGCTTCCTCGCCAACCAAAGTCCCCGAGGCCTCGTCAAGCGGGGGCCTACCTAGGGCCGGCGTTGCCCTGCAGGTGTCTCCCACGCCGATGGTCACAGACGTGCTGACTCCCACGGCCGTCACCTCCACCGTTTTGGGACCGGAAAACCTGGCCTTTCCCACAGGTGGCCTGAGGGCTTCTGCCTTGGCTGCCTGCCAGGCCCGGAGAGGCCTGTCTCTCAGAGAGGAGAGGCTCAGAGTCTTCCCCTTCCTCGTCAGTGTCCACTCTTGCTCTGTGTTTCTTCTCTGGGATGAGAGGGCCGGGCCCCTGAGCACCCGGGCGACTCTCAGACATGAGCGTGCCCTTTCTCCTCTCGCCCGACTTTGTGGTACCGTACGAATGAACATTGATCTCTTCTCCGGGTTCGGGGGACCCAAAACGAAGCTGCTTACCTGTTGGGTTGGGAGGCTTTTCAGGGGAAAGCATTTCTGCTCCCTTGAGGCTCACTGCGGTCAATTGGGCTTACAGGTCCGTGTGTTCCGTGTCCATTCCGGGACATTGTAAGCAGGCATCGCGACCGTCCAAAGCAGTTGCATGGGTTGTTTTGGCATTGACTCGAGCCACAGCCCCCAGGCTTTGAAACACACACACAAAAGGAAGAACTCATCATCTGAAGTAGCTTTTGCTCTGCCAGAGCACGCCACGCAGCCAGGCGATTTTCCTATTGGTTGTCGTGCCAAGCTACCATAGCAGGCCATTCCACAGGTATACTGTGCAGAGTTCCAAACGAAAGCAGAGAGCCCCTGTCGCCGAGGCGCAGCTGCCTAGTCGATAAAGCCCCAGGCACTGGTGCTCCTGAGGGCTGCGGGGACAGCCAGGTCTACGCCGGTGGCAGGAGGCTCTGGGCCTCAGTGCCCTGCCAGTGGGCCCTACTTGAGTATACTGTGCTCTTGCAAGGGGTGGAGTCGGTCTCAGGTGGGACCTCCCTCCACAGGCCTCTCCTGTCCCTTTGGCTGAAGCTGAGCCCGGCACTGGGGGTTGGTGCCTGCGCAGGAGCCTTGAATCTCTGGACAGGCCCCGTGCCAGCTGGGACCTGAGCCCCAGCCCAGCTGCAAGCCCTACGCTCAAGTTCCTTGGCCTTGCCCAGGTCAGCTAAGAGGGAGGAGAAGGTGGTCGTCAGCACAGCGGGAAGCAATAGTGCCGACACCTGGCAGCGGGAGAAGCGCCTCCAACAGCCCTTTGGGATCTAAGCCCCCTCTGGCTCCAGCCGCCGCCCCAGCCAGGCCAGTCCCCCCGCCCGCCCCGCCCCGCCCCGGCCGAGCCAGGACCAAGGCAAAGGCGCCCAAGCCCGCCGAGCAGGCCACGCCCCCTGCCGCCCCCGCCCCCAGGCGCCCGGCCCCCCGCCCCCTGCAGACTCGCCCCGCCGACGGCCCGCCTCCGTTGCTCTGGAGACCGTGGCTGCCGGTGGGAGGGGCCTAAGGCCTGGAGGTGTAAGACAGTGGTGATGAGGGGGAGAATTCGCCACTCGGGAGTTGTCCCCAGTGGTAGTGGCGGGACACGTGCGGCCACTAGACATCCTGCCGAAACCCACCCAAGGCACTTCCCGGAGCCTGTCGACGGCCAGGAAAACTCACCCGCCGGGCTTAGGGGTTCGCGGGGTTCCCAAACGGACACATCGAGTGCCCGCAAGAGGCCACGGGAAGGAAAGGGGTCGCTGGCCTGCTAGGACCCTGCTTGGTGGGGGCTGTGCTGGAAGAGAACCTCTGCTATGGTGCCGTGGACTGTTTTTTCTCCTCTAAGTCTGATGAAAAGAAGAGACAGATTAAGGAAGCTCCAGGAACAAGCAAGCGGCTCCGGTGCGGAAACTCAGAGCCCAAACGACCACCGCTAGG
Source organism: Dasypus novemcinctus (assembly GCF_030445035.2). NCBI lineage: Eukaryota > Metazoa > Chordata > Mammalia > Cingulata > Dasypodidae > Dasypus > Dasypus novemcinctus. The sequence continues at coordinate 22,125 of NW_026688590.1, forward strand.
GGCCGCTGTTGGGAAAGAATGGTTCCTTCCTGGGTTCCAAGGCAGGGGGAGGGGCAGGGCCCCTTGCAGAGGGGGCTGTGGGGGCGGGGACCCCTGAGCCAGACCTGGGACTGGGCTGAGACCCTCTCTCCATCCGAGAGCGAGAGCTCACCTGGTCCAGGCCAAGAGTCTGCGTTGGGCCAGGCTGCCCCGGTCGGTCCCTCGGAAGAGGGGGCTTCCTCGCCAACCAAAGTCCCCGAGGCCTCGTCAAGCGGGGGCCTACCTAGGGCCGGCGTTGCCCTGCAGGTGTCTCCCACGCCGATGGTCACAGACGTGCTGACTCCCACGGCCGTCACCTCCACCGTTTTGGGACCGGAAAACCTGGCCTTTCCCACAGGTGGCCTGAGGGCTTCTGCCTTGGCTGCCTGCCAGGCCCGGAGAGGCCTGTCTCTCAGAGAGGAGAGGCTCAGAGTCTTCCCCTTCCTCGTCAGTGTCCACTCTTGCTCTGTGTTTCTTCTCTGGGATGAGAGGGCCGGGCCCCTGAGCACCCGGGCGACTCTCAGACATGAGCGTGCCCTTTCTCCTCTCGCCCGACTTTGTGGTACCGTACGAATGAACATTGATCTCTTCTCCGGGTTCGGGGGACCCAAAACGAAGCTGCTTACCTGTTGGGTTGGGAGGCTTTTCAGGGGAAAGCATTTCTGCTCCCTTGAGGCTCACTGCGGTCAATTGGGCTTACAGGTCCGTGTGTTCCGTGTCCATTCCGGGACATTGTAAGCAGGCATCGCGACCGTCCAAAGCAGTTGCATGGGTTGTTTTGGCATTGACTCGAGCCACAGCCCCCAGGCTTTGAAACACACACACAAAAGGAAGAACTCATCATCTGAAGTAGCTTTTGCTCTGCCAGAGCACGCCACGCAGCCAGGCGATTTTCCTATTGGTTGTCGTGCCAAGCTACCATAGCAGGCCATTCCACAGGTATACTGTGCAGAGTTCCAAACGAAAGCAGAGAGCCCCTGTCGCCGAGGCGCAGCTGCCTAGTCGATAAAGCCCCAGGCACTGGTGCTCCTGAGGGCTGCGGGGACAGCCAGGTCTACGCCGGTGGCAGGAGGCTCTGGGCCTCAGTGCCCTGCCAGTGGGCCCTACTTGAGTATACTGTGCTCTTGCAAGGGGTGGAGTCGGTCTCAGGTGGGACCTCCCTCCACAGGCCTCTCCTGTCCCTTTGGCTGAAGCTGAGCCCGGCACTGGGGGTTGGTGCCTGCGCAGGAGCCTTGAATCCCTGGACAGGCCCCGTGCCAGCTGGGACCTGAGCCCCAGCCCAGCTGCAAGCCCTACGCTCAAGTTCCTTGGCCTTGCCCAGGTCAGCTAAGAGGGAGGAGAAGGTGGTCGTCAGCACAGCGGGAAGCAATAGTGCCGACACCTGGCAGCGGGAGAAGCGCCTCCAACAGCCCTTTGGGATCTAAGCCCCCTCTGGCTCCAGCCGCCGCCCCAGCCAGGCCAGTCCCCCCCCCCCGCCCCGCCCCGCCCCGGCCGAGCCAGGACCAAGGCAAAGGCGCCCAAGCCCGCCGAGCAGGCCACGCCCCCTGCCGCCCCCGCCCCCAGGCGCCCGGCCCCCCGCCCCCTGCAGACTCGCCCCGCCGACGGCCCGCCTCCGTTGCTCTGGAGACCGTGGCTGCCGGTGGGAGGGGCCTAAGGCCTGGAGGTGTAAGACAGTGGTGATGAGGGGGAGAATTCGCCACTCGGGAGTTGTCCCCAGTGGTAGTGGCGGGACACTTGCGGCCACTAGACATCCTGCCGAAACCCACCCAAGGCACTTCCCGGAGCCTGTCGACGGCCAGGAAAACTCACCCGCCGGGCTTAGGGGTTCGCGGGGTTCCCAAACAGACACATCGAGTGCCCGCAAGAGGCCACGGGAAGGAAAGGGGTCGCTGGCCTGCGAGGACCCTGCTGGGTGGGGGCTGTGCTGGAAGAGAACCTCTGCTATGGTGCCGTGGACTGTTGTTTTCTCCTCTAAGTCTGATGAAAAGAAGAGACAGAGGAAGGAAGCTCCAGGAACAAGCAAGCGGCTCCGGTGCGGAAACTCAGAGCCCAAACGACCACCGCTAGGGGCCGCTGTTGGGAAAGAATGGTTCCTTCCTGGGTTCCAAGGCAGGGGGAGGGGCAGGGCCCCTTGCAGAGGGGGCTGTGGGGGCGGGGACCCCTGAGCCAGACCTGGGACTGGGCTGAGACCCTCTCTCCATCCGAGAGCGAGAGCTCACCTGGTCCAGGCCAAGAGTCTGCGTTGGGCCAGGCTGCCCCGGTCGGTCCCTCGGAAGAGGGGGCTTCCTCGCCAACCAAAGTCCCCGAGGCCTCGTCAAGCGGGGGCCTACCTAGGGCCGGCGTTGCCCTGCAGGTGTCTCCCACGCCGATGGTCACAGACGTGCTGACTCCCACGGCCGTCACCTCCACCGTTTTGGGACCGGAAAACCTGGCCTTTCCCACAGGTGGCCTGAGGGCTTCTGCCTTGGCTGCCTGCCAGGCCCGGAGAGGCCTGTCTCTCAGAGAGGAGAGGCTCAGAGTCTTCCCCTTCCTCGTCAGTGTCCACTCTTGCTCTGTGTTTCTTCTCTGGGATGAGAGGGCCGGGCCCCTGAGCACCCGGGCGACTCTCAGACATGAGCGTGCCCTTTCTCCTCTCGCCCGACTTTGTGGTACCGTACGAATGAACATTGATCTCTTCTCCGGGTTCGGGGGACCCAAAACGAAGCTGCTTACCTGTTGGGTTGGGAGGCTTTTCAGGGGAAAGCATTTCTGCTCCCTTGAGGCTCACTGCGGTCAATTGGGCTTACAGGTCCGTGTGTTCCGTGTCCATTCCGGGACATTGTAAGCAGGCATCGCGACCGTCCAAAGCAGTTGCATGGGTTGTTTTGGCATTGACTCGAGCCACAGCCCCCAGGCTTTGAAACACACACACAAAAGGAAGAACTCATCATCTGAAGTAGCTTTTGCTCTGCCAGAGCACGCCACGCAGCCAGGCGATTTTCCTATTGGTTGTCGTGCCAAGCTACCATAGCAGGCCATTCCACAGGTATACTGTGCAGAGTTCCAAACGAAAGCAGAGAGCCCCTGTCGCCGAGGCGCAGCTGCCTAGTCGATAAAGCCCCAGGCACTGGTGCTCCTGAGGGCTGCGGGGACAGCCAGGTCTACGCCGGTGGCAGGAGGCTCTGGGCCTCAGTGCCCTGCCAGTGGGCCCTACTTGAGTATACTGTGCTCTTGCAAGGGGTGGAGTCGGTCTCAGGTGGGACCTCCCTCCACAGGCCTCTCCTGTCCCTTTGGCTGAAGCTGAGCCCGGCACTGGGGGTTGGTGCCTGCGCAGGAGCCTTGAATCTCTGGACAGGCCCCGTGCCAGCTGGGACCTGAGCCCCAGCCCAGCTGCAAGCCCTACGCTCAAGTTCCTTGGCCTTGCCCAGGTCAGCTAAGAGGGAGGAGAAGGTGGTCGTCAGCACAGCGGGAAGCAATAGTGCCGACACCTGGCAGCGGGAGAAGCGCCTCCAACAGCCCTTTGGGATCTAAGCCCCCTCTGGCTCCAGCCGCCGCCCCAGCCAGGCCAGTCCCCCCGCCCGCCCCGCCCCGCCCCGGCCGAGCCAGGACCAAGGCAAAGGCGCCCAAGCCCGCCGAGCAGGCCACGCCCCCTGCCGCCCCCGCCCCCCAGGCGCCCGGCCCCCCGCCCCCTGCAGACTCGCCCCGCCGACGGCCCGCCTCCGTTGCTCTGGAGACCGTGGCTGCCGGTGGGAGGGGCCTAAGGCCTGGAGGTGTAAGACAGTGGTGATGAGGGGGAGAATTCGCCACTCGGGAGTTGTCCCCAGTGGTAGTGGCGGGACACGTGCGGCCACTAGACATCCTGCCGAAACCCACCCAAGGCACTTCCCGGAGCCTGTCGACGGCCAGGAAAACTCACCCGCCGGGCTTAGGGGTTCGCGGGGTTCCCAAACGGACACATCGAGTGCCCGCAAGAGGCCACGGGAAGGAAAGGGGTCGCTGGCCTGCTAGGACCCTGCTTGGTGGGGGCTGTGCTGGAAGAGAACCTCTGCTATGGTGCCGTGGACTGTTTTTTCTCCTCTAAGTCTGATGAAAAGAAGAGACAGATTAAGGAAGCTCCAGGAACAAGCAAGCGGCTCCGGTGCGGAAACTCAGAGCCCAAACGACCACCGCTAGGGGCCGCTGTTGGGAAAGAATGGTTCCTTCCTGGGTTCCAAGGCAGGGGGAGGGGCAGGGCCCCTTGCAGAGGGGGCTGTGGGGGCGGGGACCCCTGAGCCAGACCTGGGAGCTGGGCTGAGACCCTCTCTCCATCCGAGAGCGAGAGCTCACCTGGTCCAGGCCAAGAGTCTGCGTTGGGCCAGGCTGCCCCGGTCGGTTCCCTCGGAAGAGGGGGCTTCCTCGCCAACCAAAGTCCCCGAGGCCTCGTCAAGCGGGGGCCTACCTAGGGCCGGCGTTGCCCTGCAGGTGTCTCCCACGCCGATGGTCACAGACGTGCTGACTCCCACGGCCGTCACCTCCACCGTTTTGGGACCGGAAAACCTGGCCTTTCCCACAGGTGGCCTGAGGGCTTCTGCCTTGGCTGCCTGCCAGGCCCGGAGAGGCCTGTCTCTCAGAGAGGAGAGGCTCAGAGTCTTCCCCTTCCTCGTCAGTGTCCACTCTTGCTCTGTGTTTCTTCTCTGGGATGAGAGGGCCGGGCCCCTGAGCACCCCGGGCGACTCTCAGACATGAGCGTGCCCTTTCTCCTCTCGCCCGACTTTGTGGTACCGTACGAATGAACATTGATCTCTTCTCCGGGTTCGGGGGACCCAAAACGAAGCTGCTTACCTGTTGGGTTGGGAGGCTTTTCAGGGGAAAGCATTTCTGCTCCCTTGAGGCTCACTGCGGTCAATTGGGCTTACAGGTCCGTGTGTTCCGTGTCCATTCCGGGACATTGTAAGCAGGCATCGCGACCGTCCAAAGCAGTTGCATGGGTTGTTTTGGCATTGACTCGAGCCACAGCCCCCAGGCTTTGAAACACACACACAAAAGGAAGAACTCATCATCTGAAGTAGCTTTTGCTCTGCCAGAGGCACGCCACGCAGCCAGGCGATTTTCCTATTGGTTGTCGTGCCAAGCTACCATAGCAGGCCATTCCACAGGTATACTGTGCAGAGTTCCAAACGAAAGCAGAGAGCCCCTGTCGCCGAGGCGCAGCTGCCTAGTCGATAAAGCCCCAGGCACTGGTGCTCCTGAGGGCTGCGGGGACAGCCAGGTCTACGCCGGTGGCAGGAGGCTCTGGGCCTCAGTGCCCTGCCAGTGGGCCCTACTTGAGTATACTGTGCTCTTGCAAGGGGTGGAGTCGGTCTCAGGTGGGACCTCCCTCCACAGGCCTCTCCTGTCCCTTTGGCTGAAGCTGAGCCCGGCACTGGGGGTTGGTGCCTGCGCAGGAGCCTTGAATCTCTGGACAGGCCCCGTGCCAGCTGGGACCTGAGCCCCAGCCCAGCTGCAAGCCCTACGCTCAAGTTCCTTGGCCTTGCCCAGGTCAGCTAAGAGGGAGGAGAAGGTGGTCGTCAGCACAGCGGGAAGCAATAGTGCCGACACCTGGCAGCGGAGAAGCGCCTCCCAACAGCCCTGTGGGATCTAAGCCCCCTCTGGCTCCAGCCGCCGCCCCAGCCAGGGCCAGTCCCCCCCCCCCCGCCCCGCCCCGCCCCGGCCGAGCCAGGACCAAGGCAAAGGCGCCCAAGCCCGCCGAGCAGGCCACGCCCCCTGCCGCCCCCGCCCCCAGGCGCCCGGCCCCCCGCCCCCTGCAGACTCGCCCCGCCGACGGCCCGCCTCCGTTGCTCTGGAGACCGTGGCTGCCGGTGGGAGGGGCCTAAGGCCTGGAGGTGTAAGACAGTGGTGATGAGGGGGAGAATTCGCCACTCGGGAGTTGTCCCCCAGTGGTAGTGGCGGGACACGTGCGGCCACTAGACATCCTGCCGAAACCCACCCAAGGCACTTCCCGGAGCCTGTCGACGGCCAGGAAAACTCACCCGCCGGGCTTAGGGGTTCGCGGGGTTCCCAAACGGACAACATCGAGTGCCCGCAAGAGGCCACGGGAAGGAAAGGGGTCGCTGGCCTGCTAGGACCCTGCTTGGTGGGGGCTGTGCTGGAAGAGAACCTCTGCTATGGTGCCGTGGACTGTTTTTTCTCCTCTAAGTCTGATGAAAAGAAGAGACAGATTAAGGAAGCTCCAGGAACAAGCAAGCGGCTCCGGTGCGGAAACTCAGAGCCCAAACGACCACCGCTAGGGGCCGCTGTTGGGAAAGAATGGTTCCTTCCTGGGTTCCAAGGCAGGGGGAGGGGCAGGGCCCCTTGCAGAGGGGGCTGTGGGGGCGGGGACCCCTGAGCCAGACCTGGGACTGGGCTGAGACCCTCTCTCCATCCGAGAGCGAGAGCTCACCTGGTCCAGGCCAAGAGTCTGCGTTGGGCCAGGCTGCCCCGGTCGGTCCCTCGGAAGAGGGGGCTTCCTCGCCAACCAAAGTCCCCGAGGCCTCGTCAAGCGGGGCCTACCTAGGGCCGGCGTTGCCCTGCAGGTGTCTCCCACGCCGATGGTCACAGACGTGCTGACTCCACGGCCGTCACCTCCACCGTTTTGGGACCGGAAAACCTGGCCTTTCCCACAGGTGGCCTGAGGGCTTCTGCCTTGGCTGCCTGCCAGGCCCGGAGAGGCCTGTCTCTCAGAGAGGAGAGGCTCAGAGTCTTCCCCTTCCTCGTCAGTGTCCACTCTTGCTCTGTGTTTCTTCTCTGGGATGAGAGGGCCGGGCCCCTGAGCACCCGGGCGACTCTCAGACATGAGCGTGCCCTTTCTCCTCTCCGCCCGACTTTGTGGTACCGTACGAATGAACATTGATCTCTTCTCCGGGTTCGGGGGACCCAAAACGAAGCTGCTTACCTGTTGGGTTGGGAGGCTTTTCAGGGGAAAGCATTTCTGCTCCCTTGAGGCTCACTGCGGTCAATTGGGCTTACAGGTCCGTGTGTTCCGTGTCCATTCCGGGACATTGTAAGCAGGCATCGCGACCGTCCAAAGCAGTTGCATGGGTTGTTTTGGCATTGACTCGAGCCACAGCCCCCAGGCTTTGAAACACACACACAAAAGGAAGAACTCATCATCTGAAGTAGCTTTTGCTCTGCCAGAGCACGCCACGCAGCCAGGCGATTTTCCTATTGGTTGTCGTGCCAAGCTACCATAGCAGGCCATTCCACAGGTATACTGTGCAGAGTTCCAAACGAAAGCAGAGAGCCCCTGTCGCCGAGGCACAGCTGCCTAGTCGATAAAGCCCCAGGCACTGGTGCTCCTGAGGGCTGCGGGGACAGCCAGGGTCTACGCCGGTGGCAGGAGGCTCTGGGCCTCAGTGCCCTGCCAGTGGGCCTACTTGAGTATACTGTGCTCTTGCAAGGGGTGGAGTCGGTCTCAGGTGGGACCTCCCTCCACAGGCCTCTCCTGTCCCTTTGGCTGAAGCTGAGCCCGGCACTGGGGGTTGGTGCCTGCGCAGGAGCCTTGAATCTCTGGACAGGCCCCGTGCCAGCTGGGACCTGAGCCCCAGCCCAGCTGCAAGCCCTACGCTCAAGTTCCTTGGCCTTGCCCAGGTCAGCTAAGAGGGAGGAGAAGGTGGTCGTCAGCACAGCGGGAAGCAATAGTGCTGACACCTGGCAGCGGGAGAAGCGCCTCCAACAGCCCTGTGGGATCTAAGCCCCCCTCTGGCTCCAGCCGCCGCCCAGCCCAGGCCTTCCCCCCCCCCCCCCCCCCCCCGCCCAGCCACGCCCCGGCCGAGCCAGGACCAAGGCAAAGGCGCCCAAGCCCGCCGAGCAGGCCACGCCCCCTGCCGCCCCCCGCCCCCAGGCGCCCGGCCCCCCGCCCCCTGCAGACTCGCCCCCGCCGACGGCCCGCCTCCGTTGCTCTGGAGACCGTGGCTGCCGGTGGGAGGGGGCCTAAGGCCTGGAGGTGTAAGACAGTGGTGATGAGGGGGGAGAATTCGCCACTCGGGAGTTGTCCCCAGTGGTAGTGGCGGGACACGTGCGGCCACTAGACATCCTGCCGAAACCCACCCAAGGCACTTCCCGGAGCCTGTCGACGGCCAGGAAAACTCACCCCGCCGGGCTTAGGGGTTCGCGGGGTTCCCAAACGGACACATCGAGTGCCCGCAAGAGGCCACGGGAAGGAAAGGGGTCGCTGGCCTGCTAGGACCCTGCTTGGTGGGGGCTGTGCTGGAAGAGAACCTCTGCTATGGTGCCGTGGACTGTTTTTTCTCCTCTAAGTCTGATGAAAAGAAGAGACAGATTAAGGAAGCTCCAGGAACAAGCAAGCGGCTCCGGTGCGGAAACTCAGAGCCCAAACGACCACCGCTAGGGGCCGCTGTTGGGAAAGAATGGTTCCTTCCTGGGTTCCAAGGCAGGGGGAGGGGCAGGGCCCCTTGCAGAGGGGGCTGTGGGGCGGGGACCCCTGAGCCAGACCTGGACTGGGCTGAGACCCTCTCTCCATCCGAGAGCGAGAGCTCACCTGGTCCAGGCCAAGAGTCTGCGTTGGGCCAGGCTGCCCCGGTCGGTCCCTCGGAAGAGGGGGCTTCCTCGCCAACCAAAGTCCCCGAGCCTCGTCAAGCGGGGGCCTACCTAGGGCCGGCGTTGCCCTGCAGGTGTCTCCCCACGCCGATGGTCACAGACGTGCTGACTCCCACGGGCCGTCACCTCCACCGTTTTGGGACCGGAAAACCTGGCCTTTCCCACAGGTGGCCTGAGGGCTTCTGCCTTGGCTGCCTGCCAGGCCCGGAGAGGCCTGTCTCTCAGAGAGGAGAGGCTCAGAGTCTTCCCCTTCCTCGTCAGTGTCCACTCTTGCTCTGTGTTTCTTCTCTGGGATGAGAGGGCCGGGCCCCTGAGCACCCGGGCGACTCTCAGACATGAGCGTGCCCTTTCTCCTCTCGCCCGACTTTGTGGTACCGTACGAATGAACATTGATCTCTTCTCCGGGTTCGGGGGACCCAAAACGAAGCTGCTTACCTGTTGGGTTGGGAGGCTTTTCAGGGGAAAGCATTTCTGCTCCCTTGAGGCTCACTGCGGTCAATTGGGCTTACAGGTCCGTGTGTTCCGTGTCCATTCCGGGACATTGTAAGCAGGCATCGCGACCGTCCAAAGCAGTTGCATGGGTTGTTTTGGCATTGACTCGAGCCACAGCCCCCAGGCTTTGAAACACACACACAAAAGGAAGAACTCATCATCTGAAGTAGCTTTTGCTCTGCCAGAGCACGCCACGCAGCCAGGCGATTTTCCTATTGGTTGTCGTGCCAAGCTACCATAGCAGGCCATTCCACAGGTATACTGTGCAGAGTTCCAAACGAAAGCAGAGAGCCCCTGTCGCCGAGGCACAGCTGCCTAGTCGATAAAGCCCCAGGCACTGGTGCTCCTGAGGGCTGCGGGGACAGCCAGGTCTACGCCGGTGGCAGGAGGCTCTGGGCCTCAGTGCCCTGCCAGTGGGCCCTACTTGAGTATACTGTGCTCTTGCAAGGGGTGGAGTCGGTCTCAGGTGGGACCTCCCTCCACAGGCCTCTCCTGTCCCTTTGGCTGAAGCTGAGCCCGGCACTGGGGGTTGGTGCCTGCGCAGGAGCCTTGAATCTCTGGACAGGCCCCGTGCCAGCTGGGACCTGAGCCCCAGCCCAGCTGCAAGCCCTACGCTCAAGTTCCTTGGCCTTGCCCAGGTCAGCTAAGAGGGAGGAGAAGGTGGTCGTCAGCACAGCGGGAAGCAATAGTGCTGACACCTGGCAGCGGGAGAAGCGCCTCCAACAGCCCTGTGGGATCTAAGCCCCCTCTGGCTCCAGCCGCCGCCCCAGCCAGGCCTTCCCCCCCCCCCCCCCCCCCCCCCGCCCAGCCACGCCCCGGCCGAGCCAGGACCAAGGCAAAGGCGCCCAAGCCCGCCGAGCAGGCCACGCCCCCTGCCGCCCCCGCCCCCAGGCGCCCGGGCCCCCCCGCCCCCTGCAGACTCGCCCCGCCGACGGCCGCCTCCGTTGCTCTGGAGACCGTGGCTGCCGGTGGGAGGGGCCTAAGGCCTGGAGGTGTAAGACAGTGGTGATGAGGGGGAGAATTCGCCACTCGGGAGTTGTCCCCAGTGGTAGTGGCGGGACACGTGCGGCCACTAGACATCCTGCCGAAACCCACCCAAGGCACTTCCCGGAGCCTGTCGACGGCCAGGAAAACTCACCCGCCGGGCTTAGGGGTTCGCGGGGTTCCCAAACGGACACATCGAGTGCCCGCAAGAGGCCACGGAAGGAAAGGGGTCGCTGGCCTGCTAGGACCCTGCTTGGTGGGGGCTGTGCTGGAAGAGAACCTCTGCTATGGTGCCGTGGACTGTTTTTTTCTCCTCTAAGTCTGATGAAAAGAAGAGACAGATTAAGGAAGCTCCAGGAACAAGCAAGCGGCTCCGGTGCGGAAACTCAGAGCCCAAACGA
>NW_026688591.1:0-32262 GCF_030445035.2 Dasypus novemcinctus
ACACCAAATGTGTATGAAAATAGATTCATTTAAAACTAAATAGAAAATAACTGTAGTCATAAAGTATAAGAAACTAAAATCTAATGATTGTAGGAATACAATACATTAAATATACAAAAACAAGACTAATTCAGAAATGAAATATAGTATAACTTATTGAAATAACATACATATTGCTTTTGAATATATATAGACTTTTATAGATCATTGATTTTGAAAATCTATAGACGTATAGAGAATGACTAGATTTTGGCAACGTGGTAGTGTTTCTCAAGAGAGGAGTACATGTAAAAGGAACATTCAGTAGTCATGTGGAGAAAGAAAATAGACAAGAAAAGGTGCAGTAGAGGTAATGAACTGAGTGAAGACCCTTCTTGGAAGAGTGGTGGAAGTATAGAATCTGAAAATACCAGGAAGAAAGCTTCCATATTTTAAAATATTTCATAAAACATGTAGAAAGAGAAACAGAGCTGTATTGTTAGAAAGCTATTTTCAGTTTCACTTCTGTCTATAAAATTTTTTTAATCATGAAAACCAAGAGAAAAAAACATTGTTATTTTCAAGTATCAAAGAAATACAGGGAGAAAAGGAGTAGGTGCAGAGTAATCCACAACAAATGAATGAAAGCTCTTTGTCGTGATCTATATTATGTGCTGAAGTATACTTTCTGAAAAGTAGAGAACAGGCATTAAGAAAATGAAATAATACATGATAAGATATCATAAATTTAAAAAAACTCAAAAAGTGAATGAGAAGAAATAAGAGAAATGGAAATACAGCTCAAAATTGAAGTATAATCTCTTAAGAAATAGGGTGACAAGATAATGCTTAAGTAGATAAAGTGAAAAGCTGAAAGGGCTGAAATATTAAATGAAGAATGTTAAAGATTGAAGAAAAACACTCAGAAGTTGAGGAATGGTTCCAATGATCCACTAGGTGAACCCTGGGTGCCTGAAGCAGGAAGTGGGTGGGGCCATCCCCAGTCTGGAGGCCTTTGGTGGGCCCTGAGGTCTGGGTGGGGCCTGTACATGGGCAGTGCTGAAAGCTGCCCCGGCCCTCCCTCCTATGATGCTCAGCTCCAAGCTGCAGGCCTTGGCAGGTGGTGACCAGGCTCCTTCAGCCCGGCCTTTGGTGATGGCTGTGGCTGCTCAGGTGCTAGGCAGCCTTGAACTCTGTACCCTGGGAATGTTTGCAGGAGGTGTTAGTCCTGTGCACTGGGGAGGGTGCAGACCTGTGCTGAGTCTCATCCTTTAATACTGGACCTCCTGCTGCTGGAGCGGGAGGTGGTGCATTCATCTGGGTGGAGCTGGGGACCTCCAGATCACTGATTTGTCAATTAAAGAAAGTCCATGAACTGGGTTTCCACAGAGCCGTTTAACAGATGGATGAGCTCCAGGATGACTGTGTGCTCCCCCTTGTTGAGGGCAGTTCTGGTTTATGTCCGTTGTCCTTCCTTTTCATGTCACCCCCTCTCACTAAGAGTATCCTGACGTGACTTTATGTTACATGGTCAAGCTATTAGGTCTATTTTGAGCATTTCTTTAAGAAAGGTTGACTTAATGACTGAATGATTTAAGTTAAAAAAACTTGTAAAACATAGGGTGTGCAATGAGACACAGGCATATATACTTGTGTCTGGATGGCTTATCCAGGAAGGAGGTGTGTGAAATTGGTAAGTGGGTGTCTGGGCAGAGGTAGAATGGAGGGAACAGGCTGGATGAGAGGGAGGCTTACCTTTCATTGTGTACCTTTTTCAACATTTGATTTTTATTAAAATGAGTGTTTTTCCTACAAAATACACAATAATAAGATTCTGGGAAGGGATCATTATAGGCATTTGTAATATGTCCTGTTATGTGAATTTTCCTTCTAGGAGACCCCTAGTCAGCTGGACAGTCCCAGGCAATGGGACAAAATTTTGTTTTTATATTCATGAGAAATATTGGTATGTGCTTTTCCATTCTTTTAATATCTTTTTCTGGTTTTGCCATTGGGGTAATGTTGGCCTTATCTCATGAGTTAGGAAATGTTCCCTTTGCATTGTTTCTGAAAGAGATTGTGGGGAATTGGTTTCATTTTTCCTTAAATGTTTGTTAGAATTTGCTTTTGAACTGTCTGAACCAGGTCCTTTGTTTTTTGGAATGTTATTAATTATTGATTCAAAATTTTAATGGCTGTAGGGTTATTTTGATGATCTATTCTTGTGTGAGTTTTGATAATTTGCATCTCTCAAGAACTTTTGAGTCATTATATCTAAGTTATAAAATTATTGGACCTAAGGATGTTCATAGTCTTGTTTGATTATCCTTTTAATGTCTGTGGAAGCAGTAGTGATGACACCTCTTCCATTCCTGGTATTGGTAATTTTTATCTTCTCTATTTTATGTTTGGTTAGCCTAGCTAGAGATTTATCCGTTTGATCAGATCATTTCAAACAACAAACTAAGGCTTTAGTTTGGGCATATGTTTTGATTTCTATGTGATTAATGTGCAGGAGTGCACTCGCTGGGCTGTATGATAAGTTTATGTTTAGTTTTGTAAGAAACTGCTAACTAGTTTTCAGAGTGACTGTACCATTTTATACTCCCTTATGCAATGTATGAGTGATTCAGTTTTTCTGCATTCTCACCAGCATTTGGTATTGTCACCTTATGTTTTAGTTGTTTTTAATAGTGTGTAGTTGCATATCATAATGGTATAGTTTGCATTTCCCTAATGACTAATTATATCCAGCATCTCTTCCTGTACTTATTTCTCATCCATTCATCTACTACGGTGAAATGTTTGCACATATATAGTGCCCATTTTTTAATTGGATTGGTTTTTTTTTATTTTTAAATTTCCCCTCCACCCTCGCAGCTTGCTTGCTGTGTCCATTCTCTGCACACTCTTCTGTGGGTTTTTTTTGCTTGTCTCCCTCCTTTGTTGCATGACCTGGCTGAGTTGGCTCTCCGCAGTACCTATGGGTGAGGCAGCGATCCTCAGCCTGTGGGTGAGCCTGCCTTTACAAGGAGGCCCTGGGATGAGAACCCAGGGCCTCCCGTATGGTAGACAGGAGCCCAAGTGATTGAGCCACAGCCACTTCCCAGGATGGTTTTTTCATGGTTGAGTTTTGAGAATTTTGGAAATTCTTTTGATTTATTCTAGATATCTGTGTTTTTGTGGGTTTTTTTTTTTTTTTTTTTGTATTTGGCTCAGTGGTTGAACCCAGGACCTCATTAGTGGGAAGCCAGCCCTCTACCACCAAGCCACATGGGCTCCCCTGAAATTTTTTTGTTTGCTTGTTTTTTGTTTTTGTTTATTTTAGCAAGTACTTGGATCTGAACCCAGAACCTCTTGTGGGAAGCAGGTGCTCAACTGCTTGAGCCACATCCACCCCCAATATTGTAGATAGCTGTTCCAGATATCAGTTTCAGATAGTCTAGGTATGTGTTCTTTCTTTTTTTTTTTTTAATTTTTTTATTTTTTATTGACTTTGTAATAATATTACATTAAAAATATATATGTGAGGTCCCATTCAACCCCACCCCCCCACCCCCCCTCTCCCCCCCCAACAACCCTCGTTCCCATCATCATGACACATCCATTGGATTTGGTAAGTACATCTTTGGGCACCTCTGCACCTCATATACATTGGTTCACATCATGGCCCATACTCTCCTCTATTCCATCAAGTGGGCCCTGTGAGGATTTACAATGTCCGGTGATTACCTCTGAAGCACCATCCAGGGCAGCTCCATGTCCCGAAGACGCCTCCACCTCTTATCTCATCCTTTCCCCATACCCTTTGTCTTTCCCCATACCCTTTCCCCATACCCTTTGTCCTGCCTTTCCCCATACCCTTTCCCCATACCCTTTGTCCACTATGACCACTTTTCCCAATCCAATGCCACCTCTTCTATGTGGACATTGGATTGGTTGTATCCATTGCACCTCTATGTCAAGAGGAGGCTCAGATTCCACCTGGATGCTGGATGCAATCCTCCCATTTTCAGTTGTAATCACTCTAGGCTCCATGGTGTGGTGGTTGTCCTTCTTCAACTCCATCTTAGCTGAGTGTGGTAAGTCCAATAAATCAGATTGTAGGTGCTGGAGTCTGTTGAGGCTCAGGATCTGTCTATCACATTGTCAGTCCAGAGATTCAAATCCCCTAAATATATCTTAAACCCCAACATTAACTGCACCTCCAGCACATTAGCATGAAAGTCTTATGAAGGGAGATCCCATCTGAGTCCAGATTCATCACACATAAACACCATTTCCAAAGAGGGGCCATCTGCCCTGGTAGTTAACCCCATCGGCCATGACCATAACTCCCATGGGTCTCTTTAGCCCTCAAAGGAACCAATATCTGGGGGTTGTATCTGCTTTATCTGTCTCTCTGACTCTGCTCAGTTGTGCATGAGGGCAAACCTTCTGCCAGCCTCCAGACTCTTTTTTAGAAACTCGTAGCCATATAAACTCATTTCTCCTTTCCATTTCCCCCTTACTTTAGGTCAAACAGCATTTTAAAGTCATGGTATTTTATGTAGACATGGATATTCTGCTGATCCACATTGAACCTTCCGTATAAGGTCATTTTCCAGTTGCATCATCAGTTGGTAGTTGATAGTGGTCCCTCGTTGCCAGGGAGGCTCATCCCCGGGTGTCATGTCCCACGCTGGGGGGAAGGCATTGCATTTACATGCTGAGTTTGGCTTCGAGACTGGCCACATTTGAGTAACATGAAGGCTGACAGGAGGAAATTCCCAGGCACAATGCTGCTCTAGGCCTTGTTCTTATTTTGGGTTTATCAGCTCACAAGCATAGTCATTAGCATCAGGGGCTCACTGTTGAACCCTCACTCCCTCCCGGTCCCCGCCACTGTACCTGGGAGACTGTCGCTGCTCCCCTAGGGACCACGACAGAGCACCACTGGCCAGGAACCCAGTACCCCCCCTACTGTGGTTTTTAATTGTTGCCACTATGAGTATATCCAAACATTACCATGCACCCTGGACATATGTTCTGTACAGCTCCCTGTCAGTCATATATCACCTGTCATTGGTATCCCATACCAGTATCCCTCCATTGCCATTGTTGAAACACTCTGTGATCCAGAACTCCCCAAAATTTGAAGCCCAATATAATGTCATGGTTAAGTTTGCAAATATTATTCTCTGTCTGTAGTTTGCTTTTATAGTTTCTTTTTTTTCAGATCTGTAGTTTTAAAATTTGGTGAAGGGAAACAGACTTTGGCCCAGTGGTTAGGGTGTCTGTCTACCATATGGGAGGTCCGTGGTTCAAACCCCGCGCCTCCTTGACCCGTGTGGAGCTGGCCATGTGCAGTGCTGATGCGCGCAAGGAGTGCCGTGCCACGCAAAGGTGTCCCCCGCATGGGGGAGCCCCACGCGCAAGGAGTTCGCCCGTGAGGAAAGCCGCCCAGCATGAAAAGAAAGTGCAGCCTGCCCAGGAATGGCGCCGCCCACACTTCCCTCCCGTGCCGCTGATGACAACAGAAGTGGACAAAGAAACAAGATGCAGCAAATAGACACCAAGAACAGAACAGACAACCAGGGGAGGGGGGGGAATTAAATAAATAAATATATCTTTAAAAAAAAAATTTGGTGAAGAGCCGTGTATCATTTTTATTTTTTATGGATCTCATTCAATGCACTCTCTCTTCAGAATCTCTTTCCATGTTTTCAAATATCAACTAGTTTTGATGATACCCCAGTCTTTCTCTTGCCTAACATCACAACCCCATTGATACTTCTGCTTCAGTGTCACAATTTAAAAAAAATTTATTTTCATTATTTTTAAAGGAGCTTTAGTTGCCATAGATGTTCCATCAAAAATATAGGGGGTTCCCATATACCCTACTCCCTCCCCCAACACACTTTTCCCCATATACATTATCCTTCACTCATTAGTGTGGTCCATTTGTTTCATGGGATGAGCACATATTGAAGCATTGCTGTCAAGCATGGTCTATAGTTTGCATTGTTTCACACTTTGCACAGCACATTTTTATAAGTTTGAGAAAATGTATAATGATGTGTATCTGTTATTGCAGTATCATGCAAAATTATTCCAGTGTTTGAAAAATGCCCCATGTAATGCCTATTCTTCCCTCTCCCTCCCCTCAGAACCTCTTGTGTCCACTGTCTTTATATCAATGTTATGTTCTTCCATTATTAGAATAATAATAGTCTACTTATCCATAGGTGCATTCCTCCTGTTTGTTCATTCCTCTGTCTTTTGGAGTTGGGATTGTATCACTTTCTTACCCCACAGTAATCCAGCAACAGCTACTTCAAATAAGTGTGGAACCCGACCACCTGGTTTCCCTAACTGCTGCTGCTCTGTCTAATCCACCATATCACTTGCCTGGACTGCTGTGATAGCTCCCTAACTAGTCTGCCTTTTGACCTACTTGCCATTGTGGTCCATTCTTACCTAGCAGCCAGAATGATCCTGGCTAAAACCTAAGACAAGTCTTGGCCCTTGTTTTTCTTTACTGAAACCCCCACACTTTCCCAGTTTACAGTAAAATGCAAGGCTATTACACTGGACTACAAGAAACTCCACAATCTGTGCTCCAAGTTTTAAAAGCAGTTTTATTGAGATATAGTTACATACCATATAAGCTATCCTAAGTGTACTTTAGTATAATTACAGATGTGTGCATTCCTCACCACAATCAAGTTCAGGACATTTTCATTACTCCTAGAAGGAAAGCCCTATACTCCTTAGAAGTCACCTCTCAGTCCTTCTGTCATTCCCCAGCCCTCCATAACCACTATAAATTTCATCTCTATAAATTTATCTTTCCATTTTATATTAATGAAATCATAGAATATATGGTACTTTGCATCTAGTTTCTTTCACTTAGCATAATGCTTTCTTAAATTACTACAATTTTTTTAAATGAGGGAAGTTGTATGTTTACAGAAAATTCATGTAAAAAATACAATGTTCCCATGTATCCCTCTATTGTTGATTCTTTGCATTAGTGTGTCAGCTTTGTGAGGATTGATGAAAGAATATAAGCTATTACTGACAACTATAATCCTTAGTTTACATTAGGTGTATTTTTTCCATCTACCTTCCTATTATTAACAATGTGTAATAGTGTCATCCATTTGTTATAATTCATGAAAGAGCAATCTTATATTTGTTAACTTCAGTCCATCATCCATAACACATTCACTTAGTTAAACAATCCCATCTTTAGGCTTTTAGCTTTCCTTCTAGTAATGTACATGACCTTAAACAAATTCTCTCAACTATATTCACAAACATATAATTCACAGTAAGGTCCTACCATCACCACTATCCATTCCCAAACATTTATAATCAACCTAAATAGAGATTCTGCACAATTTAAGTATCAGTTTTCCATTCTCTAACCCATTGTATCCCTTGGTAACTTATATTCTAGATTCTAAATCTGTGAGTTTGCTTCTTATCCTTAGTTCATATCAGTGAGATCATACAATATTTGTCTTTTTGTGTCTGACTTATTTTACCAGATGTAATGTCCTGATGGTTCATCCATGTTGACGAATGCATCAGGACTTCATTCTTTCTTAAAGCTGAATAATATTCCATTGTATGTATTCACCACATTTTGTTTATCCATTCATCTGCTGGTAGTTATTTGGCTTCTACCCTTTCTTTATTGTGCTCTGAACATTGACATACAAATACCTGTCTGAATCCTTGCTTTCAATTCTTTTGGATATATGTGCAGAAGTGGGATTGCCAGGTCATTTGGTAATTTTAGTTTAACTTTTTGAGTTACTACCAAGCTGTTTTCCACAGCCAATACACTATTTTATATTCTTACCAACAGTGTATGAGGTTTCCTATTTATATGCATCCTTACCAGCACTTGCCATTTTCCAATTTAAAAAATAATAGCCTTTTGAGTGGGTGTGAAGGATAGCTCATCATGCTTTGATGTACCTTTCCCTAATGGCTAATGGACTTGAGCATCTTTTCTTATGCTTATTTACCATTTGTATATCTTCTTTGTAGAAATGTCTATTTAAATACTTTGCACATTTTTAATGTTTTGGTTTTTTTTGTCATGCCCAACTCCCTTGGAGTTAATTGAGTGATCAAGCTCTTTCTTCCTTCTCCACTTGTCACTGGCTATATCCTTGATGTGGAAATAGCCCCTCACCATTTGCCTGCTTCCTCCTCCTCCTTTGATCCCCAGCTCCAGTCTTGTCTTCTCTGACTTAGGTAACCTTTTTTTTTTTTGAGGTACCAGGACTGGGCATTGAACCTGAACCTGGGACCTTGTATGTGGGAAGCTGGCACTGAACCACTGAGCCACATAGGCTCCCTTGAGTTGGTTTATTCATTTGTTTGCTTGTTTGTTTCTGGAGGCACCAGGAACCAAACCTGGGACATCCTATGTGGGCAGCAGGTTGAACTTCATCCACTCACAGCATCTTTCTTACCTGCTCTGTTATCCTACCATTGACCCCTCTTCTTCAAGTTGTATTTGATGATTCTTTATCTCTTGCTCACTGGATCACCTAAACAGTCCTAAACAGTCACCATGCACTCACTTTATTTAATAAAGTGTAAAGGGTGGAGACGGTGGCTCTTTCCACCATCTCTATGATGACCCTCCTTGTTGGGTAGTTGGTTTCAGACCATCATATTTGCAGCCCTTGAATGTAGTTGAGGCTCACCATGGACTTTGAGGGTGGCCCAACTTGGATGGAATTGTGACTCTTGTGAAGTCATTTCCACAGTGGTTTACCTTAAGTCAGACTTCCCTGTACTTAGATCCTGACATGTACTTGGTGGGTCACTTCAGGAAAAGTACTTTGAGATCTTTGTACCTATTCCTCATCTGTAAATTGGTGATAAAAAAAAATACCTAATTTTTCAACTTTGTTTTATAATTGAATCTAATTTTAGCTTGCCTGACTCCCCAGATAGTCTCCTTCCAATCCTGTTCCCCAGAAAGGAGAGTCATGGACTCAGTGGGTCCCATGCTTTTTAAAACATTTTTAAAAAATTTATTAGAATATACCACTCATACATAAGCATACATAAACATTAAGTGTATAATAATAATTGTGAATTTACAAAACAAATATATATATAACATGATACAGGACTCTCATACCTCACCCTATCACCAATACCTTGAATTGTTAAACATTTTAACCTAATGATTAAAGAGCATTGTCACAATATTACTACTAACCACAGTATTTTCCCCCAACCCACCCTATTATTATCTTTATATCATTTATATATGATCATTCATAAATAATAAGTATGGTAAAAATTGTGAAGTTAGAAAGCAAACATGTGTAACATCATTCAGGGATCCCATACATCAACCCTCCACCACCTTGTATTTTCATGAGATGTTTCTTACAAATTATGAAAGATTTTTGTCAAAATCTTGTTGTTCTTATCTTACATTTGGTGTATTTTCCCCCCAACCTACCCTATTATTATTTTTTAACTATATTTTTATGGCAGAAGTTGTAAACTTATAAAACAATCATGCACATGTACAGAATTCCCAAACAACACCCCTCTATCTGAACATTTGTTACAGATAAGATAATATCATCTGATTGTTACCATGACCATAGTGTACATTTGGCATACATTTTCCATACTGCCCCATTATCAACACAGTACATCTTTGGCATAAATGCAACAATATTATATTATTACTGCTAATCAGAGTCCATAGGTCACTCCAGTTGTATTTTTCCCATACTTCTCCACATTCCCACCATCTTACAGTAGTGATGTACATTTGCTTTAGCTAACAAAGGACACTTTTGCATTTGTACCATCAAACACAATTCTCATCTACTTCTTGGTTTGCTGTGCTATTCAGGGTTCCTAGATTATTCTTTAGCATTCTGTCAATTGGCATTTCATATCTAGATTACCATTTTCAGCCACATCCCCATTTATTAACTAGCTTTTACTCGCTATGTGTTACCATCCGCTCTATACATTTCCATACTTTCACAGCAAAGCTAATTAAAATTTATGTACATTAACCATCAGTAGTCCATCTCAGTCCTCCTCTTATCTCCTTTAAGAATCTACCATGTACCACCACATCTTGAAGATACTTTCTTACCATTTTTTCTAGAAGTTTTATGGTTCTTGCTTTTATTTTTAGGTTTTTGGTCCATTTTGAGTTAATTTTTGGATAAGGTGTGAGATAGGGGTCCTCTTTCCTTCTTTTGGCTATGGATATCAAGTTCTTTCAGCACCATTTGTTGAATGGACTGTTCTGCCTGAGCTGTGTGGGATGGATAGGCTAGTCAAAAATGGCTTGACCATACATGTGAGGGTCTGTTTCTGAACCATCAAATTGATTCCATTGGTCTATGTGTCTGTCTTTATGTCAGAACCATGCTTTTTTTAAACCACTATATCTAGGAAATATGATTTAAAGTCTGGAGGTGAGATTTCGCTTTTCCTTTTTAAGATGTTCCTGGCTATTCAGGATCCTTTACCCTTCCAAATAAGTTTGATAATTGTGTTTTCAATTAAAAAAAATTCTGGTGGAATTTTCATCAGGCTTGCATTGAATCTGTATATCAATTTGAGTAGAATTGACATCTTAATGATATTTAGTCTTCCAATTCATGAGCATGGAATATTCTTCCAGTTATTTAGAACTTTTTTGATTTTTTTTTTAACATTGAGTTGCAGGTTTATGAATACAAGTGCGTTACATCATTGGTTAAGTTTTTTCTTGACTTTTTGAGTTTTATCTGCCATATTTTATTTTCACCCTTCTTTTCCTCTTTTAATTTTATTGATAAAATCTTCATTTCTAGACTTTCTTACAGGCCTCTCTGTCCTGTCTTTTCTTGTCAGGGTCTAGCGTAACCTTTAGTATGTCTTGAAAATCTTGCCTCTTGGTTAGAAATTCTCTCAGTTTCTGTTTATCTGTGAATGTTCTAATCTCACCCTCAGTTTTGAAAGACAGTCTTGCTGGATATAAGATCCTTGGCTGGAAGTTTTACTTCTATATTTAGTACCTTAAATATATCACGCCACTGTTTTATTGCCTCCCTGGTTTCTGAAGAGAAATCAGCACTTAATCTTATTGGGTATCCCTTATGCCATGCTTTGCTTTTCTCTTGTTGGTCTCAGAATTCTCTTTGTCTTTGGCATCAGATATTCTGGTTAGTATGTGTCTCAGAGTTGGTTGATTTGGATTTTTTTGGATGGGAGTACATTGTGCTTCTTGGACATGGATATCTATGTCCTTCAGTAGGGTTGGGAAATTTTCTACCATTGTTTCTTCAAATATTCCTTCTGCCCCTTTTCCCTTTTCTTCTTCTCTGGGTCACCCATGACATGTATGTTTGTACATCTTTTGCTGTCATTCATTTCCCTGTTTCCTTGTTCAATTTTTTCCATTCCTCATTTGTTCTTTTGTATGTTCACTTTCAGAGGCCATTTCTTTCAGCTTACCAATCCTTTTTGCTGCCTCCTTAAATCTGCTTTATATGATTTCAATGTTTTTAAATTTCATTTATTGCACCTTTCATTCTGAGATCTGCTAATTTGCTATGTATGCTTTCAAGTTCTTTATGCTCCTCCAGTGTCTTCTTAATATCCTTAATCTCTTTAGCCATCTCATTGAATTTATTAAGGAGATTTGTTTGAACTTCTATGATTAGTTGTCTCAAGTCCTTTCTGTTACTTGGAACATTATCTTGTTCCTTTAACTGGGCCATATCTTCCTGTTCCTTGGCGTGGATTATAATTTTTTGTTGTATTGGCATCTGGTGTAGTAGAGTATTTATTCTGGGTGTAGATTTTCCTCTTTAGTTTATGGCTTTCTGCCCTTTCTCCTTTGCTGGTTGTGCAGTAGGAGCCAAGGATGTAGTTGGTGCTCTAAGCTGTGGAGGCTTAAGCTGCCCTCATTACCCAGGGACCTATGAATCTTCTCTCAACTTTCTCCTTTGCCAGGGCTAGGGACAGAATCACAGCTGTGTGGAATAATTCAAGTTATGCAGGCTGTGACTGTGGCTGCCCAGTGAAACTGATGAAGCTTCATGCCCCTTTCACCCCTGTGTGGGGCAGGGATGGAGCTGCAGGCATGGGCAGCAATCTATGTATTGCAGGTCCAAGATGACCACAGTTGTCCTGGTAGACATCCAGTTATTCAGTCCATGTCAGCTAAAGGTTCCTGCAGTTACCTGGATAGGCTGGTGCAGGGTCCACTAGATTCCCCCCCTGCCAGAGGTGGGGCTGAAGCCTAGAATAGGACTGCAGGCTGATCGGGGTGAAAGAAACAGGTCCCTATGTTCAACCATGATTTTTGGTCAGCCTGGCTTCCCCTTCTGCTGGGGGTGGAGTTAAAATGGTGGCCACCAGACTCTTTCTGACTTGGACAGGTTCATCCTTTAGCTGTTCTTAGGGTTAGACTCTAGCAAACTGAATTTACTAATCAGTAGCTGAAATCAGTGGCCAACTCTCTTCCTCCCCTGTTTTTGGGAAAAAGGAGCTTCCATTTCTAGCCAGAGGATAGCTCTTGGGGCAGCTTGTGCTGCTATAGTAGGATATTTTCTGACATCTCAACTTGGCTGGTAATTTCCCAAAGAGGCTAATGCAGGTCCCCCAGCTTCCTCCCTGCTGGAGGTGAGGCTGGGTCCTATGCTAGAGCTGCAATCTGATCTGGATGGAAAGGTGCTGGTCCCTACCAGCACTGGGATTTTTATTCTGTCCTGCTTCCCCTTGTGCCCAGCATGGAGTTAAGATGGCGACTCCCAGCCTCTTTCTGACTTGTTCAGGTTCAAACTTTAGCTGTTCTTAGGATTATATACTGTAGCCCTCTCAATTTACTCATCAGTAGCTGAAGTTGGTGCCCAACTACGTTTTCCTTCCCCATTTTTGGGAAGTGGAGCTTCCTATTCCAGCTGCAGAATAGCTCCCGAGGTGGCTTGTGCCTCCATTGGATGATGGGCACCAGCTTCCAGGGCATGGGGTGCTCTACTTCTGAATCTTCTCTGCAGATGGGCAGTCTCCTTCCTTCCGTTCTTTCAAGGATGTTGCATGAAGCTCTTCTGGCTTCCTGAACCACCCAAACAGGTGCTTTAGATAGCACCATGTGATTACTAACTGCCCTGTAGCAGGAGCTGACTCTAGGAACTCCTTACTTTGCCACATCTTGTTAGTTTTCCTTGAATTTTGGATATTTTATATATAGGTCTAAAGTTTCCTTTTACATTTTTGTTGTTGTTTATGTTTCTTTGTTGAGAACTATCTTTTCTTTCATTCCAAGAGTATTTACCTTTCTTATTGAGCAGAGACTGCTTTGATGCATAATTCCTTCTCTGGTTCATTTGGGACTGTATTGGCTGATTTTTTCCCCTGGATAATAGATGAGATTTTTCCAGTTCTTTTTATGTTATGTTGTATAATTTGGGATGATATCTTGTTGTGTGTGCTTATTATATAGTTAGAGACTTCTGAAAGATTGTTTTGGCTAGTTGGTGCCTTGCTATTCCATATGAATTTGAGGATCACCTTTTTCCATTCCTAAAAAAGGGTTGCAGAGATTTTGGCAGGTATTGCATTTATTATTTTTTTCATTTTTTTTGGTCTTTTTAAAATTTTTTAATGTTACCTTAAAAAAATACAAGGTCCCTATAAACCCCCATCTCCCTCACCCCACTTTTCCCCCCATAACAACCTCCTCCATCATCATGAGACAGTCATTGCACTTGGTGAATACATCTCAGAGCACCACTGCACCTCATGTCAATGGCCCACACCATAGCCTACACTCTCCCACAGTCCACCCAGTGGGCCATGAGAGGACATACAATGACTGGTAACTGTCCCTGCAGCACCAGCCAGGACAACTCTAACCCCTGAAAATGCCCCCACATCACATCTCTCCCTCCCACTCTCTGCCCCAGCAGCCACCATGACCACTTTCTCCACACCAATGCCACATTTTCTTCAGTTACTAATCACAATCGTTCATGAATAGAACATCAGTAAGTCCACTCTAATCCATACTCTATTCCTCCATCCTGTGGACCTTGGAATGGTTGTGTCCACTCCACATCTATATCAAGAAAGGGCTTAGATTCCACATGGATGCTGGATGCAATTCTCCTGCTTTCAGTTGTAGGCACTCTTGGCTCCCTGGTATGGTGGTTCACCTTCTTCATCTCCATGTTAGCAGAGTGGTGTAAGTCCAATAAACCAGAGTGTAGGAGTTGCAAGTCTGTTGAGGCTCAGGGCCTGGCTATCACATGGTCAGTCCAGAGATTCAGGTCCCCTGGCTATACACTAAACCCAAGCACCAACTACAGATCCAGTAAAAGTAACAGGGGAGGCTTGTGGACAAAGATCAGATCTGAGTCCAGCTCCATCACACAGAAACACAAACTCCAAAGTAGGGCCAACTGACATGGCACTGAACTCCACCTGCCATGACCACAGAAACTGTTGGTCCCTGTAGCCCTCAGAAGAACCAGTACCTGGGGTTGTATCTTCTTTATCTGTCTCTGGGACTCTGCTGAGGTGTGCGTAAGGGCGACCACTCTGATGACCTCCCAGCTCTTTTTGGAGACTCATAGCGACATAAACTCATTTGTCCTTTCCTTTCCTCCTTTTATTCAAGGTCAAAAAGCATTTTTAACTCCTGGTATTATATGTAGACAGATATTCTGATGGTCCGAGTTGACCCTTTTATTCAAGGTCATTTTCTAGTTACATCATCAGCTGGTACTTGGTAGTAATCCCTTGGTGGAAGAAGTTGCCTTGCCAGTTTGCATACAAGGCAACACTTATTGCAGTGATGGAAGGCAAAACATCAAAAATAAAGCTTTTGCATTTTTAAATTTTTTGGTACCCCAATTTATTTTTACCTTAATTTTTCTAAATTAATATGTATTCTATATCTAACCTTTAAGCTCATCACTATATTTCATTTTACTACTAATGGAACCTGGCAATATAGGGCTTCATTTTTGAAGAAGTTTTGGATCACAGAGAGGTTCAACAATGTCAGAGGAGGAACGCTGGTGTGGGATGTTATTGACAGGGGACACATGGTTGGCAGGGAGTTCTACAGGGCATATATCCATATATCCAGGGTACATAAAGATGTTTGGATATTTTCATAGTTGTTACAATTAAAAACAACTGAGGGAGTGCTGAGTTCCTAGCCAGGGGAGCTCTATCACAGTCCCTAAAGGAACAGCAACAATCCCCCAAGTGCAATAGCAAAGACCAAAAAAGAAGGAAGATCCAACAATGAGCCCTTGATACTAATGATTATGCTTGTGAGCCTGTGCACCTGAGATAAGAACAAGGCCTAGAGCTGCAGTAAGCCTAAGAATTACCTCCTGAGAGCCTCTGTGTTGCTCAGATGTGGCCAGTCTCAAAGCCAAACTCAGCATGTAAATGTATTGCCTTCCCCCCAGTTTGGGTATTGCATTTAATCTGCAGATCACTTCAGATAGTACTGACATTGTAACAATATTAAATCTGAAACAAGGACACAATGTCTCGCCATTTATTTTGATCATCTTTAATTAATTAAAATTAATTAGGTCATAATTTACATCAAATTTAATTAAGTGCTTTGCAGATTTCAGTGTATAGGTCATTCATCTCTTTATTTAAATTCATTATCAGGTATTTTATTCTCTTAGAGGCTATAGTGAATGGAATGTTTTAAAGATTTTTTTATTTTTTTCAAATGTACTTAGGTTACAGAAAATGTTACACAAAAACTATAAGGGATTCCCAAATGCCCCATTCCACACACCTCCTACCCTTCCCCACATTAACAGCTTCTTTCATTAATGTGGTACATTCATTGCAATTGATGAACACATTTGGAGAATTGCCATGAAGCATGGATTATAGTTTACATTCTTCCTACTCACTCTCACTCAATTCTTTAGGATATATAGTGGCCTCTATCTGTTTTTGCAGTGTCAGTAAAGACAATTCCATGTTTCAAAAATGCCCCCATATTACACCTCTTTTTCCCTTTCTGTGCCTTCAGCACCTCCAGCAGTCACTGTTTCCACATCAATGATATACTTTCTTCCATTGCTGGAATACCAGTAAGTTCATAGTAGAATATTAGTAAGTCCACTCTTATCCATATTTTATTCCCCAATCCTGACGATTCTGGAATGGGGATACCTACTCCACTTCTAATTGAGAGGAGGCTTCAATCCCTTATGGCTGATGGATGGGACTCTCTTGCTTGCAGTTGTAGACTCTCGGTTCCTTGGTATGGTGGTTGTCCTTCCCCACCTCCTTCTTAGTTATCCTGGGTGACGTCAATGAACTGCAAAGTAGGTGTTGCAGCTACTGCAATTGATGTTTAATGCCCATATCACAGTGTTTTTTCCTGGTATGGAAAAACAAAACTGATTTTTTTTTAGTGTTTATCTTATACCCTGCAACTTTTCTGAATTTATTTCCTCTAGTAGATTTCTTGAGGATTTTTTGGGATTTTCTATATGAACGATCATACCATCTGTGAATAGTGGTAGTTTTGATTTCTGATTTAAATGCCTTTCTCTTTTTTTGCCTAATAACCCTGGCTAGAACTTCCATTTTAATTTTGAATAGAAGTGGTAACAGTGGGCATCCTTGTCTTGTTCCTGACCTCAGGTTTCATTCTTTCATTGCAGGCTTTCATTGTTTCTCATATTGACTTTGATGTTAGCTGTGAGTTTTTTGTATTTACTTGTTGTGGTTGTTACCTTTCATTCCTATTTTTCTGAGCAATTTTATTATGAAATCATGGTAGATTTCATCAGAAGGCTTCTCAGTGCTATTGAAGTGATCATAGATTGTTCCCTCCATTGTTTTTAATGTGTGTTACTACAGTGAGTGATTTTCTTAGGTTGGCCCACCACTGCATTCTGGGGATAAGTCACCCTTGGTCATGGAGTGTAATCCTTATAATATATGTAGTTTGATTTGATTTGCTAGTGTTTTGTTGGGAGTTTTTGCCTCTGTATTCATATGGAAGTGGTTCTTTGTTTCCTTTTGATGTGTCTATCTGGTTTGGGTATCAGAACAATAGTAGCCTTATGGAATAATGAGTTAGGAAGAATTCCTACCACTTTAGTTTTTTGGTAGAGTTTGGGAAGAATTGGTGTTAATTCTTGTTTGAATGTTTGGTACACTTCTCCCTGAAGCCATCTGGACTTTGACCTTTCCTTGATGGGACTTTTTTTTTTTTTAATTTTTTTATTTTTTATTGACTTTGTAATAATATTACATTAAAAATATATATGTGAGGTCCCATTCAACCCCACCCCCCCACCCCCCCTCTCCCCCCCCCCCAACAACACTCGTTCCCATCATCCTGACACATCCATTGGATTTGGTAAGTACATCTTTGGGCACCTCTGCACCTCATATACATTGGTTCACATCATGGCCCATACTCTCCTCTATTCCATCATGTAGGCCCTGTGAGGATTTACAATGTCCGGTGATTACCTCTGAAGCACCATCCAGGGCAGCTCCATGTCCCGAAGACGCCTCCACCTCTCATCTCTTCCTGCCTTTCCCCATACCCTTTGTCCATTATGTCCACTTTTCCCAATCCAATGCCACCTCTTCTATGTGGACACTGGATTGGTTGTGTCCATTGCACCTTTATGTCAAGAGGAGGCTCAGATTCCACCTGGATGCTGGATGCAATCCTCCCATTTTCACTTGTAATCACTCTAGGCTCCATGGTGTGGTGGTTGTCCTTCTTCACCTCCATCTTAGCTGAGTGTGGTAAGTCCAATAAATCAGATTGTAGGTGCTGGAGTCTGTTGAGGCTCAGGATCTGGCTATCACATTATCAGTCCAGAGATTCAAATCCCCTAAATATATCTTAAACCCCAACATTAACTGCACCTCCAGCACATTAGCATGAAAGTCTTATGAAGGGAGATCCCATCTGAGTCCAGATTCATCACACATAAACACCATTTCCAAAGAGGGGCCATCTGCCCTGGTAGTTAACCCCATCGGCCATGACCATAACTCCCATGGGTCTCTTTAGCCCTCAAAGGAACCAATATCTGGGGGTTGTATGACATTTTTGATTATTATTCAATCTCTTTGCTTTTATTGGTCTGTTAAGATCTTTTATATCTTCTTGAGTCAGAGCAGGTTGTTTTTATGTTTTAGGAATTTGTTCATGTCTTCTCGATTATCTAGTTTATTGACATATGAATGTTCATAGTATTCTCTTATAACCCTTTTAATTTCTGCCAATTGAGTGTTAATGTTCCCACTTTCATTCCTTAAATAGTTATTTGCATCTTCTCTCATTTCTCTTTGTCTGGATAAAAGTTTGTCAATTTTATTAATCTTTTTAAGGAACCAAATTTTGGTTTCATTGATCCTCTCAATTGTTTTTCTGTGCTTTATCTCCCTTGTCTCCTTTCTAATCTTTATTATTTCCTTCCTCCTACTAATGTTAGGTTTAGTTTTCTCTTTCCTCAAGATATGAAGTTAGGTAATTGATTAAATATCATTCTTTGGTGGGTGGGGACTCAATGCCCTACTGGCAGAAGAGGTTTCTGTAATTCCTTAATTAAGTAAACCTATGAATCCAGTATCATCTGATATGCCTAGAATTGATATTCATCAATAATATCAAACTGCTACAGCCAATATCTAAAAGGGGAACAAAAAAGTTGGAGCCTTTATTTACCTATCCTATACTTATTTAAATCCAAGGTGGGAGCTAAAATATAAAAACTCAAGGATGTGGGCTGCTTAGAAAAATTCTTGCTCCTACTTGCCTTGTGAATCATGTTACCTTACAAACTGGGTCACCTATCTTATGTCTGCTGTGACCTAATTAAAACAATAGGCAGCTGCAGAGTCTTTAAAAAAAATCCAAATTTTATAAAGAACCAATTAGAAAGCCCTGTGTACACCAAAAAGATACATTTTCAACTGCCTTTTGAAGGCCTAGAAGGAGGACTGCTTGATCCCCAAGTCTGAATGTGTAAACAATGTTTGGATAAGGAGCCAATATACAATAGGATATCTGAATCATGGTATCTCTATTTACCAGCCCACTAGCCATACCAGAAATAAACTTGCCCTAGATATGAAGTCACTGGGCTAGGGTTAACCATAAGACTATCAACTCCCTATGGAAGGTTTGCCCATCATGAGGCAACCTAACAGCCACAGTAGAAGAACGTGTCAATATCACTGATGCAATTCTCAAAATTTGAGTTTCTATAGACACGGCAAATGTCATGGATAATGAGATGGCCCTAGATCATCTTCTGGCAGAACAAGGAGGGGTATGTGCAGTAGCCAATATCTCCTGCTGCACATGGGTAAATACATCAGTCCAGCTAGGGCTAAACACCCCAGCCATTTAGCTTCATAACATTACCAATCCTCCTGCAGAATCGATATGAGAATCCATCAAAAACTCTATGCCTAAATTATCATGGTTCTTACCCATAATAAATCCCCTAATAATTGGTATCATGCTCTTAAAATGTGGTCCCTGCCTTCTTAACTGCTTGGTGTACTTCATGAGTAAAAGCTTAGAAGCTATTAAACTGCAAATGATCATAGCCCAGGGCTATGAATGATTCTGTTGTCAGTATGCTGACATTCAAGTATACCTTAACATAGCTAGGGCAAGATTCTGCTCCTCCACTGGGACCTGTTACAACATCCACACTCAGCAGGAAGCAGCTCCAGAAGCTAAACCTCTTCAAGAGTAAGGAGAGGATATAAACAGAGGGGGAACTGCTACAAGGATGGAGTGCCCCCTGGATGATTACACACGGAAAATTTCACCTGTCCTTTTGTTTGAGCTATGCTTACTTTCAGGAACTAAGGGTAGGTTGTCAGTAACCACAAGAGCAGCCCACCTTGGGCTGCCAAAGATGGCAAATGGGCTCCCTGTGCAAAAAGTACTATAAAAAGTGCCATGTGCAAGAAGAGACCATCTGCACGTAACAGAGTAGAGTTAACAATAATATTGTAATATTTGCAGCAATGGCAAAGATATTATATCAATTCTAAGGGACAATAATAGGGGATAAAGTGATATGGGATTTTTCCTTTTTGAGTAATGAAAATGTTCTAAAATTGACTGAGGTGATGATAGCACAACTTTGCAATGGATGTGAGAGCCACTGAGTATACACTTTTAGTGGATTGTACAAAACAGGAGACTGTATAACACAGTGAATCCTGTGGTAGAAGATGGACTGTGGCTAACAGAATATGAAAATGTTCTCTCATGAACTATAATAAGTACAAAATACTAATTCAGGGTGTCATTAACTGGGTGAGTTGGGGGAAAAATACACCAAATGTAAGACGTTGGCTATATTTATTAGTAGTCATATTTTTACAATGCTTTTTCATGGTTTGTAACAATTGTTTCATAACAGTGCAAGGTACTGCTGTTGGGGTAATATATAGGAGCCCTGTATGATGATATTGATGTTTGTTTTGTAAGTTCACAATTTATACTGTACACTTATTATTTATGGATATTCACATATGAATGATAATCTTCAATAAAAACTTAAAAAACAAAATAAAAAATTGTAAAACTAAAGATAGGAGGTAGCATGATTGTAAAATAAACATAATTATTTCAAAAGCGAGGTTTATTCTCTACAACAAGATAGGATGATAAGGTAAATATACAGCAGAGGTGATACAGAAAGTTTGCTTCTAAACCAGACACTCAGTTAAGGAAAACCTTTTATAACTTCTTATTAAGAACAGACAGATAATACAAGAAAACTTTAACTGAACAGAGAGAAAACCATGGTATGAAGTGATTTTGTATGAAGCACTGTATGAAGATATTGTCTGATAGGAAAACTCTTAAAAATCTTATAAACCTATCAAATCTTAGCCACCCTGTGCCATGACAAATAAAATCCATTTTCTGCAAACCTTCAACTTTCTGTATCAACTCATGATTGTCCTCCATATTCCCATTTCTTTCTACAACAACCAGTTTATTTTACTTTAAAATTTAAGACAAAATTTTATTTCCTTTAACAAAACATATCTTGCAAATGTATTTAAATGATCAAAAAGATCTTGGAAACTCTCTTCAAGGTAACAATCTTGAAAATATAATTTTTCTTTCAATATAATCATGGAGGTAAAGAAGGTCAACCACCACACCAGGGAGCCAAGAGTGCCTACAACTGAAAGCAGGAGAATTGCATCCAGCATCCATGTGGAATCTAAGCCCCCTCTTGATATAGATGTGGAGTGGACACAACCATTCCAAGGTCCACAGGATGGAGTAATAGAGTATGGATTAGAGTGGATTTACTGATATTCTGTTCATGAACTATTGTGATTAGTAATGGAAGAAAATGTGGCATTGGTGTGGAGAAAGTGGCCATGGTGGCTGCTGGGAGTAGGGAGTGGGAGGAAGAGATGAGATGTGGGGGTATTTTTGGGACTTGGAGTTGTCCTGGGTGGTGCTGCAGGGACAGTTACTGGACATTGTATGTCCTCCCATGGCCCACTGGGTGGACTGTGGGTGAGTGTGGGCTCTAATGTGGACCATTGACCATGAGGTGCAGCAGTGCTCAGAGATGTATTTGCCAAATGCAATGAATGTCTCATGATGATGGAGGAGATTGTTGTTATGGGGGGAGGAGTGGGATGAGGGGGATGGGGGGAATATGGGGACCTCATTTTGTTTAATGTAATATTAAAAAAAAGGCAAAAAATAAAAATAATAAAAATAATAAAATCAAAGTAAAACTCTAATAGATATAGTTCTAGTTTATTTGATCAGTAATTACATGGAGTTGGGAAGAACACACCCATGTAGAATGAAATTATATGCTTATATTGTACTTTTTAAAAAAGATTTATTTATTTCTCTCCCCTCCTTCCCCTTTGTCTTCTCTCTGTGTCCATTCGCTGTGTGTTCTTCTGTGACTGCTTCTATCCTTATCAGCAGCACTGGGAATCTGTGTCTCTTTGTTGAGTCATCTTGCTGTGTCAGCTCTCCATGTGTGTGGTGCCATTCCTGGGCAGGCTGCACTTTCTTTTGCACTGGGTGGCTCTCCTTAGGGGGTACACTCTTGTGCATGGGGCTCCCTGTAACATTAGGAGTGTTAATTTATATGTAAATGCTTACTTATCTCTAAGTCAATTTGAATAGAGCTCTTTGCAGGAGTTTCATAAGTTAATTTGGAAATAATATTCAGATGTAGGAAAATATCATGCATCAAACATACAGACACACAGAGTTTATACTTTCAATTTAAACTACTAATCAAACATAAAAAACAAATACAGAAAACATAGACATCTCATGAGCTTTTAATTTCTCACTTGTCTTTTTCAAAGAATCATTTAATGAAACTTGAAAAATATTGCTAACATACTGTGAGCATCAGTTGAAATAGGCATCTCATTTGACTGGCTGGGATATCACATTTGGGAGCACATCTCTGAGATGAGTAATTTTTTTTTAAAAAAGATTTATTTATTTATTTAATTCCCCCCTCTCCCCTGGTTGTCTGTTCTTGGTGTCTATTTGCTGCGTCTTGTTTCTTTGTCCGCTTCTGTTGTTGTCAGCAGCATGGGAAGTGTGGGTGGCACCATTCCTGGGCAGGCTGCACTTCCTTTCATGCTGGGCGGCTTTCCTCATGGGCGCACTCCTTGCGCGTGGGGCTCCCCCATGCGGGGGACACCCCTGCGTGGCAGGGCACTCTCTGCGTGCATCAGCACTGTGCATGGCCAGCTCCACACGGGTCAAGGAGGCCCGGGGTTTGAACCGCGGACCTCCCATATGGTAGACGGACGCCCTAACCACTGGGCCAAAGTCCATTTCCCTGAAATGAGTAATTTTATCTACTTGGAATGTTTCTCATAATTAACATTAAAATTCTAGGTTGTCTTTGTTAGATATTGCCAATTTGTTCGATATGTACAGCTTCCAACTCCATAATATTTGAATATGTATAATATGCCAGTGTGCTATAGGATCGAGAATTAACATTTTAAGAGAATGAGGATCCATCTTTATCATTTTGCTTCTTAACTTGTGCACAGGTGAAAGAAACTAGCCATAGCAAACATGAAACTGTGGACTGAACCATAAGGCTAGAGACTCAGGATCAAAACTTGAATTTTCTCATTAAAAAGATTGACCCACTGACCTTTGGACTGAAAGCTAGTGAGACTGGAGAGCACAGACAGAAATAAGTGGAGCTCAGATCCAAGAGGGACTCACTCATGAACCTTATAGATGGTGGAGAGGAGAGCATGCTGAAAGGTTTCAGCAGGAACCTACTTCTGTCTTCTTATCTCCAGAGCCCTTCATAGTGGCATTCAGATTCTGTTCTCATCACTGAACCTGTGCAAAAAAATACCCAGGTAATTAACATTTTGGATTTCACACCTTTATTAAGTGATTCATGAATTAGGCAGCATTCAGCCCAAGAGCAAGGCTCATATAGGCAGAACAAGGTAGTCTGAAAGAAAATAGAGTCGGGAAGTGGACTTGGCCCAGTGGTTAGGGCATCTGTCTACCACATGGGAGGTCCATGGTTCAAACCCCAGGCCTCCTTGACCCATGTGGAGCTGGCTCACGCACAGTGCTGATCCATGCAAGGAGTACCATGCCACACAGGAGTGTCCCCTGCATAGGGGAGCCCCATGTGCAAGGAGTGCACCCCATGAGGAGATCTGCCCAGCATGAAAGAAAGTGCAGCCTGCTCAGGAATGGTGCCGCACATGGAGAACTGACACAAGATGATGCAACAAAAATAAACACAGATTCCCTTGCCACTGACAATGACAGAAGTGGACAAAGATGCAGCAAATAGACACAGAGAACAGACAACTGGGGTAGGGGGGAAGGGAGAGAAATAAATAAATAAATCTTTTTTTAAAAAAAGAAAATACAGTCTTACAGAGTGCCTTACTTGGCTTAGCCTTGACTTAGAGGAACTAGGCTACAGAACAAAAAAGGGAGCTGGTGAGTTATGATTGGTTGCTCCCCAATTTCAGGTTCAGGGAGAAGGACCCTTTACAAGAGACAGGAACTTAATTAGGCTTTGGTTTCTGATATGGACTTAGCATGAAAGTCTCCGTATCAGGCCTAGTAAACTTACTTATCATCTGTTGTGCTTGTGTCTCCTATTTATTTTGAAAGGGCAGTTCTTATACTTTCTCAAAAAAAGTAGAATGAATTTCACAAATTTTCAACAAATGTATAAATGAAAGCACAACATCCTAAAAAATGAAAATTTATCTATAAGGGGCTCATAGGCCTGCATACAAATGGCTCCTAAAATAAGATGGAGAGAAACTGCAAAAATTTGAAAGATATAACAGCATTCCCTATCATGGAGTCCCCAGGACCTGGGGGCACAGGGACCCCCAGCAGGAGATCATGGCCACTGCACCTAGAGAGCCCCAAACTGGAGAGGGGTGCATGCAGGGCACAAAGAGGAAGTCCTCAGTAACACAAAGCAAGGGAGCTATGCAGCCCAAAAGAACAGGATCTGTGCAAGCTGGCACCCCAGGTTTCCACAGGAAACAGTTGCTGGCAGCTACAAAACATTTACAGCTTCTTATCTGAAAGAAAAAAACATTTAATTAATTGAAATTTAATAGCCAAATGTGGCTAGTGCTTACACTAGTGAACACCAAAGACCTGGGATCTTGGATGAGGCAATTAAAAGCAATGAAATTTTTCTTTCATGTAAAAGTTGCATGTTTGAAATGTCTGCAGGTGGGTCCCACTATTGGATGGATTAGTTGGTGAATATATATTACAAAATAAGATCAGGGAGGATGTGGGGCTGCTGGAGAGGGAGATGCTTCCCAAAACGGGTTCTGTTCAGACATGGCCCATGCCTGCCCCTTCCCTGGCTTCACCCACACCTGCCAGGTAAGGGCTGACTATGTAAAGGGAACCAAATTATCTTGATAGTGCCTGTCTGTAGAGGGTGATTTTCATAATCTCCCCACCCCAGGCACCAAAGAATCAAACCACAGCCAGGGCTGCAGCACTGAGCCATGGAATGTGGCAACTCCTAGAGCCAAGAGGTGTCTTTTCAAGAGCAACAGGTGGGTAATCTCCTCAGCCATCAGTTAATGAACACATACTGCTTCTCACTCACCATCCTCCTGCAGTGAGGATGGTCTCCTGCCCCATCTGGGGTCTGCTCTGCTAGCAGTGGGCATTTCTGCTCAGACCACCACAAGCTCCTGGGATGGGGGGCCCAGCAGGCCAGGTGCCCTGGTGCTCTATGGGTGGGCACATGGGCTGTCCTGAACTAAGGAAAGGTCTGCAGCCTCCCCCACTGCTCCCTCCAGCTTATGGCTGATGATGACCTGTGGACAGACCTGATGACAGATGTGAACCTGCCTCCTGAACAGGTGCGAGTGGGCTATATTTTGGAAGTTAAAGGTAGCATTAGTATTTGCCTGTGCTACAGAGGAAGACACCTAGGGCTTCTCAGAAACAGAGAGAAACTTAGTTTGCACAAAGCTAGGGCCCTGTGTGCACAGTGGCACTTTGCATACATGCACATGCAGGCAAATGCACGCACAGTGGCATTCAGCAGAGGGGGGCAAAGATGGGAGGCAGGATGGGAAGGAAGAGAAAAAGCCTGAAATGAAGGAAATCACAAAAAAGCAATGAAATAAACTAACACCCCCCAGAGACAACACTGTGAGTAAACCAGCAACTCTACACACACTCTTTAATAAAGTGACACATTCTGGTCCACAGCTGGCAGGATGTACCAGAGAGGCATTCACCTGACATTTCACAGGTCTCCTCCCCTCCATATACAGTAAAAACAAAAGAGCAGGGAAAAGGGCCCACATTTTCTCCTTGATAAAACCTGGTTGAAAACCCATAATGGACTCAAAGTCACAAGGTTGTCTCTTTTAAAAAAAATCTGCTAGTGAAACATGTCTTGGATTGTCCATCTCAGCAGGGAGTGATTTTTAATAAGGATGGAAAGAGCATCTGCTCTTGAAGATGCTTCCCTAGAGGAGAAAGAAACTCTGTGGAGCAGGAAGAGAGCCACAACCTGTCCTCCAGGAGGTGCCTCTGCCCTCTGCACCCCAAGGGCCTCTGGGGGTCCTCCAGGGATGCTCCTGCCTGAGGGGAGCTGCCAGCACTGGCACGAAGGCCTGATGAGCCAGAGGAGGAGCTGACCTGGTCTCACCAGGTGGGGCAAAGCGGGAGGGAGGCCCCAAGCCTGGAGGGAACAGCAATGGCCTTTCAAGCACCCAGCGAGCAGCAAGAGCAACAGAGGGAGCTGCGAACCCCACCCAGGACAGGAAGCTCCTCCACTCTCCTCTCTCTGAATTAACACACCCAAAAGCTACTGCTGCCAGCTCAGGAAAGTTAAGACTCTCTTCCTCCGTCCTCCTCAGGGCACACAGGCATAAGAAGGGACACAAATGGAGCCCTGTAGGAAGGCCTCCCTGACCAGAGGCAGGTGCTGCCTTTACCCACAGCTGACAGGGGGCTGGGAAGGAGGCGGAGGTGTGTACCAGGTCTGGAGAACTTCAAAGGGAGCCCTAGAAATCAACAGCCCCAGGGAGTGCTTCCTACCATCCGTGAGCCTCAGGATGGCTGGTGTGGGTCAGGAGCAGAGCTCTGCGCCCTGAGAGGTGCTGGAGGGAGGGTGATGATGACAACCAGGATGTCAGACCTGCTGAGTGTCACACTACAGAGTGGGGGGATCTCACACATTGGGGTGCACAGAGCAATTTTAAATAGGATGTCAGAGAGGTCTAATGGGGAAGGGGTCCTGAATACAGAAGTGGGAAGGAGGTGGGGGTTGTGGGTAGCAGCCTGTTTGGGGTGCAACAGGAGAGAAGAGGCCCTGAGGACCAACTCAGGGGCTTGTTGGGAGGGAAGGGAGGAACCAGGTGCAGCCACGTGTCCAGGCCCAACGACTGCCACATAACCCCTGCATCCCAAGGTTTTTACCTGAGAGAAATGAGATCAAATGTGCTGCCTCCACTAATGTGTCCCTGGGTCATAGCAGCTTTATCTGCAAAGGCCCAAAGTTGGAGCCAACCCAGAGGCCTGACAGGGTATAGCATGAGCCACATGTGGTCTATCCACACTGTGGAATCCTACTTAGCAGTAAGGATACACACCCCATGATGGATCTCCAAATAATTATGCTGGGTTAATGAAGGCAGGCCAAGGGGGCAGGGAGAGAAGAGAGAGAGAGCAGTGCTGTGCAAATCCCTCCCATGCAATTCTAGAAGGTGCAGGGGAATCCATTGTGAAAGGAAGCACAGCAGTGATCCCTGGATAGGGGGCAGGGAATGAGGGTAGAGAACGGGCAAGTGGGGACTCCAGCGGTGGACATGTTCATTATTTTAGTCTTGGCTTCATAGGTGGACACGTGTCAACACAAACCATAACAGCTGTAGCCTCTAGACTTGCAGTTTAAGTAGGTCAGTATGCCCCCTAAGGAGGAGGTTTTTTTTT
Organism: Dasypus novemcinctus; assembly: GCF_030445035.2. Lineage (NCBI taxonomy): Eukaryota > Metazoa > Chordata > Mammalia > Cingulata > Dasypodidae > Dasypus > Dasypus novemcinctus. The sequence continues at coordinate 27,503 of NW_026688591.1, forward strand.
GTCTTTATTTTTTTAATGTTACATTAAAAAAATGAGGTCCTATATCCCCCCTCTCCCTTTATCCCACTCCTCCCCCCATAACAACAACCTCCATCATCATGAGACATTCATTGCATTTGGCAAATACATCTCTGAGCACCACTGCACCTCATGGTCAATGTCCATGTCATAGCCCACACTCTCCCACAGTCCACCCAGTGGGCCATGGGAGGACATACAATATCCAGTAACTGTCCCTGCAGCACCACCCAAGACAACTCCAAGTCCCAAAAACACCCCCACCTCACATCTTTTCCTCCCACTCCCTACCCCCAGCAGCCACCATGGCCACTTTCTCCACACCAATGCCACATTTTCTTCTATTACTAATCACAATAGTTCATGAATAGAGTATCAGTAAGTCCACTCTAATCCATACTCTATTCCTCCATCCTGTGGACCTTGGAATGGTTGTGTCCACTCCACATCTATATCAAGAGGGGGCTTAGATTCCACATGGATGCTGGATGCAATTCTCCTGCTTTCAGTTGTAGGCACACTTGGTTCCCTGGTGTGGTGGTTGACCTTCTTCACTTCCATGTTAGCTGAGTGGGGTAAGTCCAATAAACCAGAGTGTAGAAGTTGCAAGTCTGTTGAGTCTCAGGGCCTGGCTATCACATGGTCAATCCAGAGATTCAGGTCCCCTGGGTATACATTAAACCCCAGCACCAACTATAGTTCTGGTAAAAGTAACAGGAGAGGCTTGTGGACAAAGATCAGATCTGAGTCCAGCTCCATCACACAGAAACACAAACTCCAAAGTAGAGCCAACTGACATGGCACTGAGCTCCATCTGCCATGACCATAGAACCTGTGAGTCTCTGTAGCCCTCAGAAGAACCAATACCTGGGGTTTTATCTACTTTATCTGTCTCTGGGACTCTGCTGAGGCGTGTATAAGGGCAACCCCTCTGATAACCTCCTGTCTCTTTTTGGAGACTCATAGCCCATATAAATTCATTTGTCCTTTCCATTTCCCCCTTTTATTCAGGTCAAAAAGCATTTTTAACTCCTGGTATTATATGTAGACTGAGATATTCTGCTGGTCCGAGTTGACCCTTTTATTCAAGGTCATTTTCTAGTTACATCATCAGCTGGTACTTGGTAGTAATCCCTTGGCAACCGGAAGGCTCATCCTCAGGGGTCATGTCCCACGCTGGGGGGAAGGCAACACATCTACACGCTGAGTTTGGCTTTGAGACTGGCCACATTTGTGCAACACAGAGGCTCTTATGAGGTAACTCTTAGACACCCTGCAGCTCTAGGCCTTGTTCTTATTTCAGGTGCACAGTTTCACAGGCATAGTCATTAGTATCAAGAGCTCATTGTTGGACCTTCCTTCTTTTTTGGTCTTTACTCTTCACTTGGGGGATTGTTGCTGTTCCTTTAGGGACTGTGATAGAGCTCCCCTGGCTAGGAACTCAGCACTCCCTCATTGTTGTTTTTAATTGTAGCCACTATGAAAATATCCAACCATATTTATGTACCCTGGATATATGCCCTGTAGAACGCCCTACCAACTATGTGTCCCCTGTCAATAACATCCCATACCAGTATTCAAAGAAGGAGTTTTTAACAGAAATAAACAAGGTCATCAAGTAAGAGTGGGGGGAGGAAGCTAGGGGCTCTGAGGAATAAGAGGAGGTAAGGGTGGGTGCAGAGCACATGCAGGAATTGTCCACAGGACATGGGGCCCAGAGAGGCTGATGGGGACAGGTGAGGGGAGTGCAGGCCACAGGGTCCTGCTGGTCCCACAAATGGTTGCTCTTATCAAGAGCTTGTGATTTGGGGCCCACCCTCTCCCTCTCATGTCCCATCATCCTGCCCTCCCAGGGCAGTGCCCAGCAGTGGGGTCTTTGGTTCCACATTAGGGAGACCCTGCTCCTGGGGGACCTGGTCCTGCTGGCACCTGATGTGACCACAGGATGTGGTGTCCACTGTGGTTTGGGAGATGGGGCAAGGTCCCCAGCAGAGCCCCTTGGCACTCTCAGCCCTCGGTGCCCTCTCCTCTGTCTCTCCTGCCTCCTGCCATGACCCCCAGCCCTGGGATCTTTGGTTATCTCCTCTCCATTTCCTACACCATCAACAACAAACTGTCACTTGGAATGTGCAAGACCCTCCAGAGCCTTTCAAACTACAAATGGGAATGTAAAATAAGGAGGTCATGCTGCTTAGGAACCCTGGGAGCAATTTATCTTGTGTAAAGAAAATGCCAGATAGAAGCTTCAGGGATTCAGGGTGATCGCAGGGAAGAGAAAACTCTTGAGCTTAGTTCCCAGTTCTGGTTCAAACATAGAAGAATGTATTGTATCTATTCCTTCCAAGAGAAAGCAAGCACACAGCCATGAACCCACAACTGAGAGGTGAGGTGTGAGATGAGCAGCAGGTGGGAGATGTCCGCAGTTCTGTAGACTCAGGAAGCAAGCGGAAGGGCCATGGCCAATGGGCATCTGAAATAGAGCTTCAGGACAGGGCAGGGGACAGGTTGGGGCAAGAGTGGGGTAACTGGCTTTTGTGGTTTGGAGATACATTCACCAGAAAAGCATGTTCTTAAACCTAATCCATCATGTGGGTCTACTGACAAGGTTACACCAGCTGAGGCCTGGTCCAGCTAAAGCAGGATGGGTCTCAATCCTGTTATTGAAGGTCTTATAGGGAAGATCACGTGGAAAGAGAAAGCCAGGAGCAGCCAAAGGTGAAAGTCAACAAAACCTGGAATAACAGAAATAAATCAGCAGAGGCTGCCATGTGCACTGGGATATGACAGAAGAGCTAGGACCAAGGGTCCCTGGCTACCAGCTCCAGGGTGCTTCAGTTTCTGGGAGAAAGCATCACTCTCATGACACTCTTGATTTTGGTATTCTCCTTGAAAAAACTATGAGTAAATAAATTCCCACTGTTCAAGCCAATCCACTGTTCAGCAGCCAGGAAACAGCCATTGTCCAAGGGTCCTTATTTATCACAGCGCTTGGGCAGTCAGCAGGAACACCTGGGCAGGGAATTCTACAAACCTGGCAAAAATAATATTGGAAGAACAAGAAAGCTACTGGTTTACCAGTGAAATCCCTCCTCACACTTGCTGGTCCCTGGCAGGTGGTAACAGGTGAGGCCAGATGGCCCTGGAGGGGTAAGTAGAGAGGCAGCAGCTCTTTCCTTTCATTTTAGTTCTTTCTACACTGCCTTACTCTTTAGCAATGTGCATATTTTCTGTCCAAAATAAATAAAATCTATTGGTAATAACTGTGGGAAGAGTGTCTGTTTCAGTGGCATAGGTTCTGGGTCTAATCAGATGACAATGGGGGAAGGTAAACATCCTGGTCCTTCCATCCTTCTGCCCCCTCAACAAAGAGGTGAGGAGGCCATGGCATCTGGTACAGAACTAATCACCCTGTTGAGAGGAGACCCACCTGTAGGGCTGGGATTGTCCAAGGCAATGATGGACACAGCTGCTTTGGCATCGAGATGGATCCAGATGGGGCATCATGAATTCCAGCTCCTGAGTGGAGACCAGCTGCCCACTTCCATGGATGACACCAGGACATAAGCCATGATCCTGATGTGGCCAGTGTGGGTCCACCAGGTTGCTGCCAGCTGTCAGTGGGCAGACGCCAGGCCCAGGCCAGATGGGGGTCCAGGAGGCAGCATGGAGGCCAGAACCCTCCACCAACATATTGGTGCCCTGAAGAGACTTGAAGGACAAGCAAACCCCACCCCTCAGTGGGCAGAGGCTCCTGCAGGCAGGGGCCTGGGAAGGGACTCCAGTTACTTTGGGAATCTGGGTTCCCATCTGGGCTCAGCCCTGACCACCTGTGGGACCCATGCAGGAGTCACACTCCCCTGTCCTCCTGCACATGTGAGATGAGGGGGCTAGAGGCTGGGCCTGAGGGGCTGGCCCCAGGGATACCTAATTGCAATTCATTAGCAGTTGTGTTTACAGTGGCTGCAATGGAAACCGGGTTCAAGACTGAAAACTGAAAAGGCTGAGCAAGGGCCTCAGAGTGGATCATGGCTTCCCACATCAAATAGTGGTGCACTGAAGGAACACCAGGCAGCAGTAACTAGTAATTTACAAATTAATATTCATCATACTTTCAGTGTCTCTCAGACTGAGCTCTGAGCCTTTGGTTAACCCCAGATAATCTCTGCAGCAACTCAACATGAAAGTCCTATCACTAGCCCCACTTCACAGATGGGAAAACTGAGGCACAGAGAGGTCAGGAGAACCTGCCCAGGGTCACACAGCAATGTGGGGCCAGGCCTGGAAGTGAACCAGCTGGGAGCCATGAGAGATTCGATGTCTGATCATTTAAAGGACAAGGAGGGACAGGTGCACTCAGGGTCAAGGGCAGGCCAGGATGGGCCTTGGCCCTGGCTTGGGCCCCAGCCCTGCCCCAGCCAGCCACATGGGCACCAGCAGCGTCCTTACAGCTCCAGGGGCTGTGAAGTTGAGAGGAGAAGCAGAGTGGCAGGGGCAGTGCTTAGAACAGCACCTGGGGCAGAGGAGGGACTCAGAAGGGGTTGGTTTAAGCAACCCAATGACATTTGAAAACTCAAAGTACTACAAAGAGATGAAGGGGACAGCAGCACATTATATTTCTAAGTCTGCCTCTCCTGCTGCCAGAAGGAAGCTGCCCCCACCTGTGGCCACGGGGGCTCCTTCCATCCCAGGACAGCTGTCTCTGCTCTCAGCCTCCAAGGACCACCCTCTCCAAGCCCCACTCT
>NW_026688592.1:0-31960 GCF_030445035.2 Dasypus novemcinctus
ATTTCCTATATCGGAAAGCATAACCGAGGGTATAGCAGCTAACTCTTTGAACCTAAATGAAACAACATGGCACATATGATCTACTTCTGAGAACTGAGCATTGTGTGCAGAGATTTTGCTGCTATGTCCTTTCCATCAGTTTTTATGCTAACATTCCTATCTCTAAAACTAGCATTTACTATATAGAAGGCATAACCGAGGTTATAGCAGCTAACTCTTTAAACCTCCTTGGAAGAAGATGTTACATGTGCTTTACTTCTTTTTTTTAAAATTTTTTATTTTATTTTATTGACTTTGTAATAATATTACATTAAATATATATATATATGAGGTCCCTTTGAACCCTACCAACCCCACCCCACCTCTCCCCACCCAGCAACACTCCCTCCCATCATCATGACACAGCCATTGCATTTGGCAAGTACATCTCTGGGCACCCCCGCACCCCATGGTCAATGGTTCACACCAAGGCCCACACTCCCCCATTCCATCCAGTAGGCCCTGTGAGGATTCACAATATCAGGTGATTGCCCCTGAAGCACCATCCAGGGCAGCTCCATGTTCCAAAGATGCCTCCACCTCTCATCTCTTCCTGCCTTTCCCCATACCCATCAGCCATCATGTCCACTTTTCTCAATCCAATGCCACCTTTTCTATGTGCACATTGGATTGGTTGTGTCCATTGCACCTCTATGTCATGAGGAGGGTCAGATTCCACCTGAATGCTGGATGCAATACTCCCACTTTCAGTTGTAATCACTCTAGGCTCCATGGTGTGGTGGTTGTCCTTCTTCAACTCCATCTTAGCTGAGTGTGGTGAGTCAAATAAGTCAGATTGTAGGCGCTGGAGTCTGTTGAGGCTCAGGACCTGACTATCACATTGTCAGTCCAGAGATTCAAATCCCCTAAATATATCTTAAACCCCGACACTCACTGCACCTCCAGCACATTAGCATGAAAGTCTTATGAAGAGAGATCCCATCTGAGTCCAGACTCGTCACACATAAACACCAGTTCCAAAGAGGGCCATCTGACCTGGTAGTTAACCCCATTGGCCATGACCATAACTCCCATGGGTCTCTTTAGACCTCGAAGGAACCGATATCTGGGGGTTGTATCTGCTTTATCTGTCTCTCAGACTCTGCTCAGTTGTGCATAAGGGCAATCCTTCTGACAGCCTCCAGACTCTTTTTTAGAAGGTCGTAACCATATAAACTCATTTCTCCTTTCCATTTCCCCCTTACATTAGGTCAAACACCATTTTAAAGTCATGTTATTTTATGTAGACAGGGATATTCCACTGATCCGCGTTGAACCTTCCGTATGAGGTCATTTTCCAGTTGCATCATCAGTTGGTAGTTGATAGTGGTCCGTCGGTGCCAGGGAGGCTCATCCCCGGGTGTCATGTCCCACGCTGGGGGGAATGCATTGCATTTACATGCTGAGTTTGGCTTCAAGACTGGCCACCTTTGAGTAACATGAAGGCTGACAGGAGGAAATTCCCAGGCACAATGCTGCTCTAGGCCTTGTTCTTATTTTAGGCTTATCAGCTCACAAGCATAGTCATTAGCGTCATGGGCTCACTGTTGAACCCTCACTCCCTCCCGGTCCCTGCTGCTGCACCTGGGAGACTGTCACTGCTCCCCTAGGGACCACGACAGAGCACCACTGGCCAGGAACCCAGTACCCCTCCTAATGTGGTTTTTAATTGTTGCCACTATGAGTATATCCAAACATTGCCGTGTACCCTGGACATATGTTCTGTACAGCTCCCTGTCAGCCATATATCCCCTGTCAATGGTATTCCATACCAGTATTCCTCCATTGCCTTTGTTGAACCACTCTGTGATGCAGAACTCCCTGAAATTTGAAGCCCAATAAAATGTCAGGGTCCCTTACTAGGAAATGGCATATAGCGATGGGTTTAAAGGTTATATAAAGAATACGTGTTGACTTGGAAAAATTCTACATCCTATCTTTCCCCCCCCCTAATTATTGAGCTTCTCTTCACAGGAGCCCTAGACCACAGCAATGCATATATATAGTATACAGCACTCCCATACATCCACCACAAAACCTTTCCCTTCCACAGCGATAATCTCACACCCTATTCACATCATATTTACTTAACGTAATGTACAGAGTCTGACACAATAGCTTTCAAACAAGGTGACATTTGTGCTTACATTGAGGTGCATACTTTAGGATACACAGTTTTTTACATTCTTAGTTATCCTATGTTTTACATTATGGTTTACATTATCAGTCTGTCATCTCCTATATGTTATGCTGTAATATTACATGTTTTATATCCATCCTTGTGTACTCTCACGAAACCCCTCTCTTACCCCCCATTTACCTTGGTTACACACATTTAACGTCCATTTTCCCTTCCACCTTGGTGCCCACAGTGACAGCTAGCCTCCGTTTCCCGAGGAGCCACTTGCAGATATAGATGGAATAGTGTTCAGGGTCTAACTTGCTCAACTGCCCCAATGCCCTGGGAGCCACCCTTTCTCTCGAGGGATACAGTTCCCTCTATTTGATGGCATTAGTCCTCCCCAGGATGTGGGTCCACCCCCACTCTCACTACTTGGGTTTCTACCCCATGGTGTCACCCACTCTGGCAGAATGAGCATTTAGACATTCCCCAGGAGCCCGTCCTGCATCAGACACTCCCCTCCGAGCATTCTAAACAGGTAACCCTCTTAATTATATTTTGATATGATTTTCTCGGCATTTTACTCTCCACCAACACCTGACCCTCTCCTGTGATCGTATGATACACCTCCCTACCCCCACTTTTGGGCAATGTTACCCATCCGTCCCTCCCCAGCCATCCTCAAACCCGCAAAGCCCCAACCAAAGGCAACCCCTTGCCCCCCTTTTACCTCTTCTTTGTGTTCATACTTACCACCATCTCGTCTTAAATTCCACCCCTGCAGACATCGGCTCACATCCTTCCTCCACCCTCCGATTTCCTGCAAGCCTATCGTTCAGTCTCTTGCTATCTAGGGCAGCTTGTTTATTTCATATCATTGAGGTCATGCAGTATTTGTCCTTCAATGTCTGGGTTGCTTCACTCAACATAAGGTTCTCAAGATTCATCCATGTTATCACATGTGTTTGTAGTGTGTTTGTTCTTACAGCCGTGTAGTATTCCATTGTGTGTATATACCACATTTTATTGATCCACTCATCTGTTGATGGGCATTTGGGTTGATTCCAACTTTTGGCAATAGTGAACAATGCTGCTATGAACATTGGTGTACATATATCGGTTTGTGTCCTTGTTTTCAATTCTGCTGGGTATATACCCAGCAGTGCTATTGCTGGGTCATATGGCAAATCTATGGCTAGTTTTTTGAGAAACCGCCATACTGTCCTCCAGAATGGTTGGATCCTTCTGCATTCCCACCACCAGTGGATGAGTGTTCCCCTTCCTTCACATCCTCTCCAGCACTTGTAAACTTCTGTTTTTTTCATAGCTGCCAATCTTATGGGTGTAAGATGGTATGTCATTGTAGTTTTGATTTGCATTTCCCTGATAGCTAGAGAATTGGAACATTTTTTCATGTGCTTTTTTGCCATTTGTATTTCTTCTTCGGAGAAGTGTCTGTTTAAGTCTTTTCCCATTTTTAAATGGGTTGTTTATCTTTTCATTTTCAAGATATAGGAGTTCTTTACATATGCAGGTTATAAGTTTCTTATCAGATATATGATTGCCAAATTTTTTCTCCCACTGTGTGGGCTCCTTTTTTACTTTCTTGACAAACTCCTATGAGGTGCAGAAGGTTTTAATTTTGAGTAAGTCCCATTTATCTATTAGTTCTTTTGCTGCTCGTGCTTTTGGTGAAATATTCATAAATCCATTTCCTATTACAAGGTCCTGTAGATGTTTCCCTACACTGCTTTCTAAGGTTTTTATGGTCTTGGCTCTGATATTTAGGTCTTTGATCCATCTTGAGTTGATCTTTGTATAAGGTGTGAGATGGTAATCCTCTTCCATTCTTCTACATATGGCTATCCAGTTCCCCAGACACCATTTGTTGAATAGGCCACTCTCTCCCAGTTGAGAGGGTTTGGTGGCTTTATCAAATATTATGTGGCTGTATATGTGAGGTTCTATATCAGAGCTTTCAATTCAATTCCATTGGCCTATGTGTCTCTCCTTATGCCAATACCATGCTGTTTTCACCACCGTTGCTTTGTAGTATGTTTTGAAGTCAGGTAGTGTGATTCCTCCAATTTCGTTTTTCTTTTTCAGTATGTCTTTGGCTATTCGGGGTCTCTTTCCTTTCCAAATAAATTTCATAGTTAGTTTTTCTAGTTTCTTAAAGAAGGCTGTGTTGATTTTTATTGGGATTGCATTGAAAGTGTAAATCAGTTTTGTTAGGAATGACATCTTAATAATGTTCTGTCTTCCTATCCATGAACAAGGAATAGTCTTCCATTTATTCAGGTCTTCTTTGATTTCCTTGAACAATCTTGTATAGTTCTCGGTGTATAAGTTCTTTACCTCTTTAGTTAAATTTATTCCTAAGTATTTGATTTTTTTATTTACTATTGTGAATGGTATATGTTTCTTGATTTCCTCCTGATCTTGGTCATTATTGGTGTACAGAAATGCTACTGATTTTTGCGCATTGATCTTATAACCTGCAACTTTACTAAACTCATTTATGAGTTCTAGAATCTTCGTTGTGGATCTATCAGGGTTTTCTATGTATAGGATCATGTCATCTGCAAATAATGACATTTTGACTTCTTCCTTTCCAATTTGAATGCCTTTTATTTCTGGTTCTTGCCTCAGTGCTCGAGCAAGTACTTCTAAGACAATGTTAAATAGGAGCGGAGACAGTGGGCATCCTTGTCTTGTTCTTGACTTTAGAGGGAAGGTGCCTAGGATTTCTCCATTGTAAACAATATTGGCTTTACGTTTTTCATATATACTCTTTATCATGTTCAAAAAATTTCCCTGTATTCCAATCTTTTGGAGTGTTTTCATCAAGAAAGGGTGCTGTATTTTGTCAAATGCTTTTTCTGCATCAATAGATATAATCATGTGATTTTTTCCTTCAATCTGTTTATATGGTGTATTATGTTGATTGATTTTCTTATGTTGAACCATCCTTGCATACCTGGGATGAATCCCACTTGGTCCTGGTGTATAATTGGTTTAATGTGTTGTTGAATACGATCAGCAAGTATTTTGTTACGTATTTTTGCGTCTAGGTCATTAGAGAAATTGGTCTGTAATTTTCCTTTCTTGTGATGTCTTTGTTTGGCTTTGGTCCTAGGGTAATGTTGGCATCATAGAAGGAGTTGGGTAATGTTCTTTCTGTTTCGATTTTTTGGAATAGTTTCAGCAGGATTGGTGCCAGTTCTTTCCGGAATGTTTTACAGAATTCACCTGTGAAGCCATCTGGCCCTGGGCTCTTCTTAGTTGGGAGATTTTTAATAACTGATTCTATCTCTCTGCTTGTGATTGGTTTGTTAAGATCATCAATTTCTTCTTTTGTCAATATGGGCTGCTTATGTGTTTCTAGGAATTTGTCCATTTCCTCTAGATTGTCATTTTTGTTGGAATATAGTTTTCCAAAATATCCTCTTATGATAGTTTTTATTTCTGTGGGGTCAGTGGTGATATTGCCTTTCTCATTTCTTATTTTGTGTATTTGCATCTTCTCTCTTCTTTTCTTTGTTAGTGTCACTAAAGGTTTGTCAATTTTGTTAATCTCAAAAAACAAGCTCTTGGTCTTGTTTATCTGTTCAAGTGCTTTCTTATTTTCTATTTCATTTAGTTCTGCTCTTATCTTTGTTATTTCCTTCCTTCTTCTTCCTGTTGGGTTACTTAGTTGTTGTTTTTCTAATTCCTTCAAATGTGCAGTTAGTTCTTCACTTTTTGCCTTTCTTCTTTTTTGATATACGAATTTATGGCTATAAACTTCCCTCTCAGTATTGCTTTTGCTGCATCCCATAAATTTTGGTATGTTGTGTTATCATTATCATTTGTTTCAAGGTAGTCATTGATTTCTTTTGAGATTTCCTCTTTGACCCACTGTTTTTCTAAGAGTGTGCTGTTTAATTTCCAAATCATGGTGTGAAATCTGGGCTTCTGTCCCTTGCAAATCTCCAGCTTGACTCCACTGTGGTCAGAGATAATGTTCTGTATGATTTCAATCTTTCTGAATTCGTTCAGCCTTTCTTTGTGGCCTAGCATATGATCTATCTTGGAGAATGATCCATGTGCGCTTGAGAAAAATGTATATCCTGCTGTGTTTGGGTGTAGCGATCTATATATGTCTATTAGATCCAGCTCCTCTAATATACTATTCAGATGTTTTATTTCTTTGGTGATACTCTTTTGAGACGTTCTGTCCAGAGTTGATAGTGGTGTATTAAAATCCCCCGCTATAATTGTAGATGTATCTATTCTTTCACTTAGTTTTTCCAGCATTTGCCTGACGTATTTAGAGGCACCCTTGTTAGGGGCAAAAATATTTATGATTGTTCGATCTTCTTGACAGATTTTCCCTTTCACTAAAATGTAGTATCCTTCTTTGTCTCTCACAATTGTTTCACATTTAAAGTCTATTTTGTCTGATATTAATATAGCTACTCCTGCCTTTTCTTGGTTATTGTTAGCTTGTATGATTGTTTTCCAGCCATTCACTTTCAATCTCCATGCATCTCTGGGTCTAAGATGTGTCTCTTTTAGACAGCATACGGATGGGTCATATTTCCTTATCCAATGTCCCAGTCTGAATCTTTGATAGGTGAGTTTAATCCGTTGACATTCAGTGTTATTACTATCAAGGAATTATTTGTGTTAGCCATATTTTGATTGGATTTGTGTTTGTCATATTTTGTTTGTATATATATTTTTTGTCTTTTTTTTTTGTTGTTGTTGGTCTTATACTCTCCTCCACCTCTGCCTTTCCTGTTTTTTCCTTTCTTCCTGCAGAACTCCCTTTAGAATTTCTTGAAGGGGAGGTTTCTTGTTGGTATACTCTTTCAGTTTCTGTTTGTCTGCGAATATTTTGAACTCTCCATCATGTTTGAATGCTAGTTTAGCTGGATAGAGTATTCTTGGTTGGAAATTTTTTTCCTTTAGTTCCTTGACTATATCATACCACTGCCTTCTTGCCTCCATGGTTTCAGATGAGAAATCATCACTTAATCTAATTGAGCTTCCCTTGTACGTGATGGTTTTCTTTTCTCTTGCTGCTTTTAGGATTTTCTCTTTGTGTTGAGCATTGGATAATTTGACGAGTATATGTCTTGGGGTGGGCCTGTTGGGGTTTATGATTAGTGGAGTGCGCTGTGCTTCTTGGATATGCACATCTGTCTCTTTCAGTAGATTTGGGAAGTTTTCAGCCATTATTTCCTGCAGCACTCCTTCTGACCCCTTTCCCTTCTCTTCACCTTCTGGAATGCCTATAATACGTATGTTTGAGTGTTTTGCATTGTCATTCAGGTCCGTAAGTCCTACTTGGATTTTTTCTATCTTCTTATTGACCCCTTCTACTATCTGTTTGATTTCTGATGTACTGTCATCCACATCACTAATTCTCTGCTCTGTCTCTTCTAGTCTGCTGATATTTGCTGCAAGTGTATTTTTGATTTCTTGAACTGTGGTGTTCATTCCCATCATATCTGTTATGTTTTTGCATATGTCTGCAATTTCCCCTCCAAGTGATGTCTTCATGTTGTTAACCTCTTTCATTACTTCGTCAAATTTGTTGGTGATAAATGTTCTGAGATCTTTCATTGCTTGTGCCAAGTTTTGCTCCCCTTCGTGATTATTGGTTTGTTGATTGGATTCAGCCATGTTTTCCTGATTACTGGTTTGTTTAGTAGATTTTTGTTGCTTTCTGGTCATCTCTTTATCTTGACGGATTTAATCAGTTCCTTAGCTTCTTTGTCTGCTCTTGGAGGTTAATTAGCTGTTATTTTTGCGTAGGTGTTATATCTTCTCTTTGTCTCTTTTTTCTACTTATTCTAGTTTCTTGTTGTTGGTTAAGTTCACTTTCAAGGAAAGTATTAGTGTTGGGGAAAGGCAATTGTGTAAGCAAGGGAAAAGTGTAAAGTAGTATTGGTGATATATGTTAACAAAGCAAGAATATGAGATCTGGGAGGATGGAGGTTAGATTCATGTAAATTGTGTAGAGTTATAACAGTAGGTAGAGTACCTATTATGAGGTAGATGATTGAATATGGGAGAAATATGGTATGAGCTAAAAAGCTATTGATTTCGTGAGAGAGGGAAATAAAAAAAAAGGTAATAGTTTCAAGAGTGGATAACAGACAGAAAACAAAACATAGGTACTAGAAATTAAGACTTAGACCCTTCGTGGATCGAAGAAAGGGAGGTGGGAGGTGGAATATAGGAGAGCCAGTAGATGGTGGCGGATATCAAGATGTAGGGGAAAGAGGATAGTGTAGGTAGCCTAAATCAGTTCACACAGAAGTGAGGCAGTGGAGGATGAGAAAACCCAGCGAATGTGAGGTGTTTCCTGCCACAGCTATTGTATAATTGAGGTAAAATAAACTAAGTAGAATATGAGGGACAAGAGAGAGAGAGACAACAGAAAAAAAGAAAGAAAGAAAAAAAGAAAGTGGGGGAAGGGACGAGAGGAAGAAAGTAGAAGGGGATGGGCAAAGGGTGGGGAACAGGTAGGGGAAAAAAAAAACAGATATGCATGACCCAGAATTAAAACACACACCCCACTACACAGCACCTACCACGAAAAAAAGCCTTAAATAACTGAGTAAAAGAAAGACTTTGGGGGATACGCTGTGAGAGAAGAGTAGGGGATAATGCGGTGTTAGCAATCAGGAAATTGAAAAAAGTAAAGAATAAGTCAAAATGAAAATAAAAACAAAGCAAAATGAAACGATAAAGAAAGAACGCCAACGTTAAAGGCTAGGACATTTAAGGACCTCAGATGGACCTCAGTGCGTGATGGATTCAGGGATGGAAAGTCTGAGATATTGAGGTCTCAAGAGATGTGAGCCTCTGTGGTGTGGGCCACCAGATTTTAGGGAATTCAGACCTGGCAACCTCCAATCTGGTCTACAGGAAGCCTGGGAGCCCCACAGTGTAACAGAGCCCTCAGGGATCCCCACAGCTGGGTGCCAGCCTTAAGGGGGAAGTCAGATCCGCAAACTCTATATTATGACTGAACCCTGCAATTCATTTACTTAGCTGGGCTCATTAGTATATCTCACTTCAGCTTTTGGACAGCTCCCGTCCTGTGATTCCAAACCACTGCCACTAGAGGGCGCCTCTACACCGCAGCCACTTTGCTAGGACAGATCTGAAGCCCGGCCTGTGATGCTGAAAACAGATTCGAAAACTGTATTTCCCAAGGTTCGCATAATATTCCCTAATCAGCTTCCAGAAGTGTCCCCCTCCCTTGCAGCAGCCTAAAACAACTTTCTGATTACGTCTCTATTGCCTACAGACTATTTGGGTGGAGACCGGCTGCCGGGCTTTTGGGGGCGGGGCTTCAGGCGGAAGCGCTATTGTTTATGTTCTCAATCACAAGTTTCCCCGCTTCACAACAAAACACTGTCTATCTTCCCAAATCGCTCTGCAAAGGCGACCCGCCGAATCAACCCGTGCACAGCTCGCCCAGAATTCGTGAACTCCTTAACAGCTCAGAGCCGTCTAAAAGCGGTGCCGCTGGGCTGGACCGCGGTTCCCCCCACCCCCAATAGGGAGGAGCCCGTGCGTGGATCTCAGCTACAGGCAATAGAACCCAAATTATATCTAGTAGACCAATCCTCTCCGTTACCTTTCCACCCAATCGATGTCCAGGCATTTCTGCCCTGCAAAAATCCCAAAAAAGGCCGGGTTTGGAGAGCCTGTAGCCGTGCCCAAAAGACTCCTCCCGGGACCTACCGCAAAGGAAAGTTCACTCAGCGACCATCTTGCCTCCTTCCCTTTCCTTCAGCTTTTGCGCTAACATTCCTATCTCTGCAACCAGCATTTACACTATAGGAAAGCATAACCGGTTGTATAGAAGATAACTCTTAAAACCTACCTGAAAAAGCATGTTACATATGATTTACTTCTGAGAACTAAGCATTGTGTGGAGAGATTTTGCAGCTATCTCCTTTCCTTCAGCTTTTGTGCTAACAATCCTATCTCTAAAACTAGCATTTCCTATATAGGTAAGCATAACCGAGGGTATAGCAGGTAACTCTTTAAACCTAAATGAAACAACATGGCAAATATGATTTACTTCTGAGAACTAAGCATTGTGTTCAGAGATTTTGCAGCTATCTCCTTTCCTTCAGCTTTTGTGCTAACATTCCTATCTCTAAAAGTAGCATTTACACTATAGAAAGCATAACCGGGGATATAGCAGCTAACTCTTTAAACCTACCAGAAAAAGCAGGGTATATATGATTTCCTTCTGAAAACTAAGCATTGTGTGCAGAGATGGCTGCTATCTCCTTTCCTTCAGTTTTTGGGCTAACAATCCAATCTCTAAAACTAGCATTTCCTATATAGGAAAGCATAACCGAGGGTGTAGCAACTAACTCTTTAAACCTACTTGAAAGAGAATGTCATATGTGCTTTACTTTAGGGAACGAATAATTGAGTGCAGAGATTTTTTTATATCCCCTTTCCTTCAATTTTTGTGCTAACATTCCTATCTCTAAAACTAGAATTTACACTATAGGAAAGCATAAATGGGGGAATAGCAACTAACTCTTTAAACCTACCTGAAAGAGCATGGTACATATGATTTACTTCTGAGAACTAAGCATTTTGTGCAGAGATTATGCAGGTATCACCTTTCCTTCAGTTTTTGTGCTAATATTCCTATCGCTAATACTAACATTTACTATATAGGAAAGCATAACCGAGGGTATAGCAGCTAGCTCTTTTAACCTACTTGAAAGAGGATGTCACATGTGCTTTACTTTAAGGAACTAAGCATTGTGTGCAGAGATATTGCAGCTATCTCCTTTCCTTCAGTTTTTGTGCTAACATTCCTCTCTCTGAAACTAGCATTTGCTATAAACGAAAGCATAATCGAGGGTATCGCAGGTAACTCTTTAAACCTAAATGAAACAACAGGGCACATAGGATCTGCTTCTGAGAAATAAGCATTGTGTGCAGAGATTTTGCAGCTATCTCCTTTCCTTCAGGTTTGTGCTAACATTCCTATATCTAAAACTAGCTTTTACTATATAGGAAAGCATAACCGAGGGTATAGCAGTTAAGTCTTTTAACGTACTTGAAAGAGGATGTCAAATGTGCTTTACTTTAGGGAACTAAGCATTGAGTGCAGAGATTTTGTGGCTATCTCCTTTCCTTCAGTTTTTGTCCTAATATGCCAATGTCTAAAACTAGCATTTACGCTATAGGAAAGCATAACCGGGTGTAAAGCAGTTAACTCTTTAAATCTAAGTGAAACAAATTGGCACATATGATCTACTTCTGAGAAGTAAGCATTGTGTGCGGAGATTTTGCAGCTATCTCCTTTCCTTCAGATTTTGTGCTAACATTCCTATCTGTAAAACTACCATTTACTATATAGGAAGGCATAACCGAGCGTATAGCAGCTAACACTTTAAACGTACTTGAAAGAGGATGTCACATGTGCTTTACTTTAGTGAAGTAAGCATTGTCTGCAGAGATTTTGTGGCTATCTCCTTTTCTTCAGTTTTTGTTTCAACATTCCTCTCTCTAAAACCAGCATTTACGATATAGGAAAGCATTACTGAGGGTATAGCACCTAACTCCTTAAACCTAAAGGAAACAGCATGGCACATATGATTTCCTTCTGAGAACAAATCATTGGTTGCAGAGATTTTGCAGCTATCACCTTTCCTTCAGTTTTTGTGCTAACCTTCCTTTCTCTTAAAATAGTATTTACTATATAGGAAGGCATAACCGAGTGTATAGCAGCTAACTCTTTAAACCTACTTGAAAGAGGATGTTATATGTGCTTTACTTTGGGAACAAAGCATTGAGTGCACAGGTTTTCTGGCTATCTCCTTTACTTCAGTTTTTGTGCTAACATTCCTGTCTCTAAAACCTCCTTTTCTATATAGGAAACCATAACCGGGGGTATAGCATCTAACTCTTTAAACCTAAATGAAACAACATGGCACATATGATTTACTTCTAAGAACTAAGCATTGTGTGCAGAGATTTTGCAGCTATCTCCTTTCCTTCACTTTTTGTGCTAACATTCCTGTCTCTACAACTCGCGTTTATTATATTGCAAAGCATAACCGAGGGTACAGCACCTAACTCTTGAAACCTACTTGAAAGAGGATGTCACATGTGCCTTACTTTAGGGAACTAAGCATTGAGTGCAGATATTTTGAGGCAATCTCCTTTCCTTCAGATTTTGTGCTAATATGCCTATCCCTAAAACTAGCATTTACACTTTATGAAAGCACAACTGATGATACAGTGGATAATTTTTTAAACATACCTGAAAAAGCATGGTACATATGACTTACTTCTGAGAACTAAACATTGTGTGCACAGATTTTGCAGCTATCTCCTTCTCTTCAGGTTTTATACTAACATTCCTATCTCTAAAACTAGCTTTTACAATATAGTAAAGAACAACCAAGTGTAAAGCAGCTAACCGTTTAAACCTAAATGAAACAACATGGCACATATGAATTACTTCTGAGAACTAAGCATTGCGTGCAGATATTTTGCAGCTATCTCCTTTCCTTCAGTTTTTGTGCTAACATGCCTATCTCTAAAACTAGCATTTACTATATAGGAAATCATAATAGAGGGTATAGCAGACAACTCTTTAAACCTAAATGAAACAACATGGTACATATGATTTACTTCTGGGAACTAATCATTCTGTGCAGAGATTTTGCAGCTATCTCCTTTCCTTCAGGTTTTGTGGTAACATTCCTATCTCTAAAACTAACATTTACAACATAGGAAAGTATATCCGAGGGTAGAGCAGCTAACTCTTTACACCTACTTGAAAGAGGAAATCACATATGCTTTACTTTAGGGAACTAAGCATTGAGTGCAGAGATTTTGTGGCTATCTCCATTCCTTCAGTTTTTTTGCTAATATTCCTATCTTTAAAACTAGCATTTACACTATAGGAAAGCATAACCGAATGTATAGCAGCTAACTCTTTAAACCTAACTGAAAAAGCATGGTACATATGATTTACTTCTTAGAA
This sequence comes from Dasypus novemcinctus, assembly GCF_030445035.2. Classification (NCBI taxonomy): domain Eukaryota; kingdom Metazoa; phylum Chordata; class Mammalia; order Cingulata; family Dasypodidae; genus Dasypus; species Dasypus novemcinctus. The sequence continues at coordinate 13,197 of NW_026688592.1, forward strand.
CTAAGCATTGTGTGCAGAGATTTTGCAGCTATCTCCTTTCCTTCATTTTTAGTGCTAACTTTCCTATCTCTAAAACTAGCATTAACTGTATACGAGAGCATAACTACGGGTATATAATTTAACACTTTATACCTAAATGAAACAACATGGCACATTTCATTTACTTCTGAGAACTAAGCATAGAGTGCAGAGATTTTGCAGCTATCTCCTTTCCTTCAGTTTTTGTGCTAACACTCCTATCTCTAAAACTACCATTTACTATATACAAAAGGATAACAGAGGGTATAGCAGCTAACTCTTTAAACATAAATGAAAAAACAAGGCACATATGATTTACTTCTGAGAACTAAGCATTGTGTGGAGAGATTTTGCTGCTATCTCCTTTCCCTCAGTTTTTGTGCTAACATTCCTATCTCTAAAACCAGCATTTCCTATAGAGGAGAGCATAACCTAGGGTATAGCAGGTAACTCTTTAAACCGAAATGAAACAACATGGCACATAGGATTTACTTCTGAGAACTAAGCATTGTGTGCAGATTTTCCAGCTATCTCCTTTCCTTCATTTTTACTGCTTACATTCCTATCTCTAAAACTTGCATTTACTTGAGGCCAGTCTCGAAGCCAAACTCAGCATCTAAATGCAATGACTTCCCCACAGCTTGGGATATGACACCCGCGGAGGAGCCTCCCTGGCACCAAGGGACCACTATCAACTACCAACTGATGATGCAACTGGAAAATGACCTTGTACGCAAAGTCCAACGCGAATCAGCGGAATATCCCTGTCTACATAAAATAACATGATTTAAAATGCTGTTTGACCTAATGTAAGGGGGAAATGGAAAGGAGAAATGAGTTTATATGGCTATGAGTCTCTAAAAAAGAGTCTGGAGGCTGTCAGAAGGATTGCCCTTATGCACAACTGAGCAGAGTCTGAGAGAGAGATAAAGCAGATGCAACCACCAGATAACGGTTCCTTCGAGGGCTAAAGAGACCCATGGGAGTTATGGTCATGGCAGATGGGTTTAACTACCAGGTCAGATGGCCCCTCTTTGGAACTCGTGTTTATGTGTGATGGATCTGGACTCAACTGGGATCTCTCTTCACAAGACTTTCATGCTATTGTGCTGGAGGTGCAGTTAGTGTCGGGGTTTAAGATATATTTAGTGGATTTGAATCTCTGGACTGACAATGTGATAGCCAGGTCCTGAGACTCAACAGACTCCAACACCTACAATCTGACTTATTGGGCTCACCGCAATCAGCTAAAATGGAGTTGAAGAAGGACAACCACCACACCATGCAGCCTAGAGTGATTACAACTGAAAGTGGGAGGATTGCATCCAGCATCCATGTGGAATCTGAGCCTCCTCTTGACATAGAAGTGCAATGGACACAACCAATCCAATGTCCACATAGAAAAGGTGGCATTGGATTGAGAAAAGTGGACACGATGGCTGATGGGTATGGGGAAAGGCAGGAAGAAATGAGAGGTGGAGGCGTCATTGGGACAAGGAGCTGCCCTGGATGGTGCTTCAGGGGCAATCACCAGACATTGTAAATCCTCACAGGGCCCACTGGATGGAATGGGGGAGATTATGGGCCATGATGTGGACCATTGACCATGAGGTGCAGAGATGCCCAAAGATGTACTTGCCAAATGCAATGGATGAGTCATGATGATGGGAAGGAGTGTTACTGGGGGGGGAGAGGTGGGCTGGGGGTGGTAGGGTTCATTGGGACCTCATATATATATATATATATATATATATTTTAAGTAATATTATTACAAAGTCAATAAAAAAAAAGAGTTACCTGCTATACCCTCGTTTATGCTTTCCTATATAGGAAATGCTAATTTTAGAGATAGGAATGTTAGCACAAAAACTGAAGGAAAGGAGATAGCTGCAAAATCTCTGCACGCAATGCTTATTTCTCAGGAGTAAATCATATGTACCATGATTTTCCTGGTAGGTTTAAAGTGTTAGCGGCTATACACCCTGTTATGCTTTCCTATAGTGTAAATCCTAGTTTTAGAGATTGGAATGTTAGCACTAAAGCGGAAGGAAATGAGATAGCTGAAAAATCTCTGCACCCAATGCTTGGTTTTCAGAAGTAAATGATATGTGCCATGTTGTTTCATTTAGGTTTAAGGAGTTAGCTGCTATACCATCGGTTATGCTTTCGTATATAGGAAATGCTAGTTTTAGAGATAGGAATGTGTGCAAAAAAATGAAGGAAATGATATAGCTGCAAAATCTCTGCACACAATGCTTAGTTCTCAGACGTAAATCATATGAACCATGCTTTTTCAGGTAAGGTTAAGGAGTTAGCTGCTCTACCCCCGGTTATGTTTTCCTATAGTGTAAATTCTAGGTTTGGAGAAAGGAATGTTAGCACAAATACTGAAGGAAAGGAGATAGCTGCAAAATATCTGCACACAGCGTTTAGTTCTCAGAAATAAATCATATGTACCACGCTTTTTCAGGTAGGTTTAAAGAGTTAGCTGCTATACCCTCTTTAGGCTTTCGTACATAGGAAATGCTACTTTTAGAGATAGGAATCTTTCATTTAGGTTTAAAGAGTTAGGTGCCATACCCTCGGTTATGCTTTCCTATATAGGAAATGCTAGATTTAGAGATAGGAATGTTAGGAAAAAAGTAAAGGAATGGAGATAGCTGCAAAATCTCTGCACTCAATGCTTAGTTCTCAGAAGTAAATCATATGTGCCATGTTGTTTCATATAGGTTTAAAGAGTTAACTGCTATACCCTCAGTTATGCTTTCGTATTCAGTAAATGCTAGTTTTAGAGATAGTAATGTTAGCACTAAAAATGAAGGAAAGGAGATAGCTGCAAAATCTTTGCACAAAATGCTTAGTTCTGAGAAGTAAATCATATGTGCCATGTTGCTTCATTTAGGTTTAAAGAGTTAGCAGCTCTACCTACAGTTATGCTTTCCTATAAAGGAAATGAGAGTTGTAGAGATAGTAATGTTAGCACAAAAACTGAAGGAAGGGAGAGAGCTGCAAAATCTGAACACAATGCTTCGTTCTCAGAAGTAAATCATATGTGCCATGTTGTTTCATTTAGGCTTAAAAAGTTAACTTCTATAACCTCAGGTATGTTTTCGTGTATAGTAAATGCTAGTTTTAGAGATAGTAATGTTAGACTAAAAATGAAGGAATGGAGATAGCTGCAAAATCTCTGCACACAATGCTTAGTTCTCAGAGGTAAATCATATGTGCCATATAGTTTCATTTAGGTTTAAAGAGTTGGCTGCTATACCCTTGGTTATGCTTTAGTATATAGTAAATGCTGGTTTTAGAGATATGACGTTTAGCACGAAAACTAAAGGAAAAGATATAGCTGCAAAATCTCTGCACTCAATGCTTATTTCCCTAAACTAAAGCACATTTGACATGATCTTTCAAGTAGGTGTAAGTGTTAGCTTCTATACCCTCGGTTATGCTTTCCTATATAGTAAATGCTAGTTTTAGATATAGGAATGTTAGCACAAAAACTGAAGGAAACGAGATAGCTGCAAAATCGCTGCACACAGTGCTTAGTTCTCAGAAGTAAATCATATGTGCCATGTTTTTTCAGGTAGTTTTAAAGAGTTAGATCCTATACCACCGATTATGCTTTCCTCTAGTGTAAATGCTAGTTTTAGAGATAAGAATGTTAGCACAAACCTGAAGGAAAGGAGATAGCCTCTAAATTTCTGCACTCAAGGCTTAGTTCCCTATAGTAAAGCACATGTGACGTCCTCTATCAAGTAGGTTTAAAGAGTGACGTGCTATACCCTCGATTATGCTTTCCTATATAGGAAATGATAGCTTTAGAGATAGGAATGATAGCACAAAAACTGAAGGAAAGGAGATAGCATAAAATCTCTGCACAGAATGCTTAGTTCTCAGAAGTAATTCATATGTGCCATGTTGTTTCAATTATGTTTAAAGAGCTAACAGCTATACCATCAGTTATGCTTTAGTATATAGTAAATGCTAGTTTTAGAGATAGCAATGTTAGTACTAAAAATGAAGGAAAGGAGATAGCTGCAAAATCTATTCAGACAATGCTTATTTCTTAGAAGAAAATCGTATGTGCCATGTTGTTGCATTTATGTTTAAAGAGTAAGCTGATATACCCTCGGTTATGCTTTTCTTTATAGGAAATGCTAGTTTTAGAGATAGGAATGTTAGCACAAAAACTGAAGGAAAGGAGATATCTGCAAAATCTGTGCACACAATGCTTAGTTCTCGGAAGTAAATCATATGTACCATGCTTTTTCAGGTAGGTTTAAAGAGTTAGCTCCTATACCCCCAGTTATGCTTTCCTATAGTATACAAGCTTGTTTTAGAGATAGGAATGTTATCACAAATACTGAAGGAAAGGAGATAGCCACAAAATCTCTGAACTGAATGCTTAGTTCTCAGAAGTAAATCATATGTACCATGCTTTTTCAGGTAGCTTTAAAGAGGGAGCTGGACGCCGGAGGTGGGCCGGGCCACTGTAGCGAGCGGAGCTGGGTGTAGGCGGGCCGGGCCGCGGTTCCTTAAGGAGCCGGGTGGGGCCAGTCCAGGACACGGCAGCGACGGGCGGACGCCGGAGTCGGGCCGGGCCGCTGTAGCGAGCGGAGCCGGGCGTAGCCGGGCTGGGCCGCGGGAGCGTACGGAGCCGGGCGGGGCCGGTGCAGGCCGCGGCGGCGAGAGGCGGACGCCGGAGCCGGGCCGGGCGGCTGTAGCGAGCGGAGCCGGGTGTAGCCGGGCTGGGCCGCGGGGGCATACCGAGCCAGGCGGAGCCGGTCCAGGCCTCCATGACGAGCGGCGGCGGGCATAGCCGGGCCTGCGGAGGAGTTTCTGTTTTTTGTTTTTTTTTTTTGTTTGTTTGTTTGTTTTTTTTGGAGCATCTGCAGTACTGGGGAGTTTGTGGGCCCTGGGCGGCCTATTGGGGGTTTGTGGTAAGGTAGGTGCTTGCAGACCCATTTGGGCAGACAGCCGGGGGTGTTTAGGGCAAAGTGGGGGGAAGTTGTTGTTTTAGATAGTGTTGCAATTGTGACACGTGTATACCTGTATCTCTCTTCCCCCTATCCGTCCCCCACCGTTTGCCCATCCGCTTTTTCTTTCTTCCTTTCTTCTTGTCTTTCTTTTTTTCTTCATTATAATTAGTTTTTTTTTTCGGTTTTCTCTTTCCCTCTTGTCCCTCATCTTCCACTTATTTTATTTTAATTCAAGTACACAATAGGTGCTACAGGGAACACCTCACATTTTCTAGGTTTTCCCATCCTCCACTGCCTCATTTCTGTTTGAACAGATTTAGGCTACCTACACTATCCGCCTTCCCCTGCATCTTGATATCCACTATCATCTACTGTCTCTCCTATATTCCACCCCCCCACCTCCCGTTCTGTGATCCACAAAGTGTCTAACTCTTAATTTCTAATACCTTTGTTCTGTTTTCTGTCTGGTATCCACTCTTGAAACTATTACCTTTCTTTTCTTTTTCCCTCTCTCATGAAAACAATAGCTTTGTAGTTCATACCATATTCCCCCCATATTCAGTAATCTACTTCATAAAAGGTACTCTACCTACAGCTATAACTCTATACAATCTACATAAATCTAACCTCCATCCTCCCAGATCTCATATTCTTGCTTTGCTAACATACATCACCAATACTACCTTACACTTTTCCCTTGCTTACACAATTGCCTTTCCCCAACACTAATACTTTCCTCTAAAGTGAACTTAACCAACAACAAGTAACAAGAATAAGAAGAAAAAAAGTGACAAAGAGAAGATATAACACCTATACAAAAATAACAACTAATTAACCTCCAAGAGCAGACAAAGAAGCTAAGGAACTGATTAAATTCATCAAAATAATGAGATGACCAGAAAGCAACAAAAATCTACAAACCAAACCAATAATCAGGAAAACATGGCTGAATCCAATCAACAAACCAATAATCACGAAGGGGAGCAAAACTTGGCACAAGCAATGAAAGATCTCAGAACATTTATCACCGACAAATTTGACGAAGTAATGAAAGAGGTTAACAACATGAAGACATCACTTGGAGGGGAAATTGCAGACATACGCAAAAACATAACAGATATGATGAGAATGAACACCACAGTTCAAGAAATAAAAAATACACTTGCAGCAAATATCAGCAGACTAGAAGAGACAGAGCAGAGAATTAGTGATGTGGAAGACAGTACATCAGAAATCAAACAGATAGTAGAAGGGGTCAATAAGAAGATAGAAAAAATCCAAGTAGGACTTAGGGACCTGAATGACAATGCAAAACGCTCAAACATACATATTATAGGCATTCCAGAAGGTGAAGAGAAGGGAAAGGGGTCAGAAGGAGTGTTACAGGAAATAATGGCTGAAAACTTCCCAAATCTACTGAAAGAGACAGATGTACATATCCAAGAAGCACAGCGCACTCCACAAGTCATAAACCCCAACAGGCCCACCCCAAGAAATATACTTGTCAAATTATCCAATGCTCAAGACAAAGAGAAAATCCTAAAAGCAGCAAGAGAAAAGAAAAGCATCACATACAAGGGAAGCTCAATTAGATTAAGTGCTGATTTCTCTTCTGAAACCATGGAGGCAAGAAGACAGTGGTATGATATAGTCAAGGTACTAAGGGGAAAAAATTTCCAACCAAGAATACTCTATCCAGCTAAACTAGCATTCAAACATGATGGAGAGTTCAAAATATGCGCAGACAAACAGAAACTGAAAGAGTATACCAAAAAGAAACCTCCCCTTCAAGAAATTCTAAAGGGAGTTCTGCAGGAAAAAAGGAAAAAACAGGAAAGGCAAAGTTGGAGGAGAGTATGAGACCAACAACAACAACAAAAAAGACAAAAAAAAATATACTAACAAAATATGACAAACACAAATCCAATCAAAATATGGCTAACACAAATAATTCCTTGATAGTAATAACACTGAATGTCAACGGATTAAACTCACCTATCAAAAGATTCAGACTGGGACATTGGATAAGGAAATATGACCCATCCATATGCTGTCTAGAAGAGACACATCTTAGACCCAGAGACGCATGGAGATTGAAAGTGAATGGCTGGAAAACAATCATACAACCTAACAATAACCCAAAAAAAGGCAGGAGTAGCTATGTTAATATCAGACAAAATAGACTTTAAATGTGAAACAATTGTGAGAGACAAAGAAGGATACTACATTTTAGTGAAAGGGAAAATCTGTCAAGAAGATCGAACAATCATAAATATCTATGCCCCTAACAAGGGTGCCTCTAAATACATCAGGCAAACGCTGGAAAAACTAAGTGAAAGAATAGATACATCTACAATTATAGTGGGGGATTTTATTACACCACTATCAACTCTGGACAGAACATCTCAAAAGAGAATCACCAAAGAAACAAAACATCTGAATAGTAAATTAGAGGAGCTGGATCTAATAGAGATATATAGATCGCTACACCCAAACACAGCAGGATATACATTTTTCTCAAGCGCACATGGATCATTCTCCAAGATAGATCATATGCTAGGCCACAAAGAAAGGCTGAACGAATTCAGAAAGATTGAAATCATACAAAACATTATCTCTGACCACAGTGGAGTCAAGCTGGAGATTTGCAAGGGACAGAAGCCCAGATTTCACACCACGATTTGGAAATTAAACAGCACACACTTAGAAAAACAGTGGGTCAAAGAGGAAATCTCAAAAGAAATCAATGACTACTTGAAACAAATGATAATGATAACACAACATACCAAAATTTATGGGATGCAGCAAAAGCAGTACTGAGAGGGAAGTTTATAGCCATAAATTCATATATCAAAAAAGAAGAAAGAGCAAAAAGTGAAGAACTAACTGCACATTTGAAGGAATTAGAAAAACAACAACAAAGTAACCCAACAGGAAGAAGGAAGGAAATAACAAAGATAAGAGCAGAACTAAATGAAATAGAAAATAAGAAAGCACTTGAACAGATAAACATAACCAAGAGCTGGTTTTTTGAGAAGATTAACAAAATTGACAAACCTTTAGCAACACTAAAAAAGAAAAAAAGAGAGAAGATGCAAATACACAAAATAAGAAATGAGAAAGCCGATATCACCACTGACCCCACAGAAATAAAGACTATCATAAGAGGATATTTTGAAAAACTATATTCCAACAAAAATGATAATCTAGAGGAAATGGACAAATTCCTAGAAACACATAAGCAGCCCATATTGACAAAAGAAGAAATTGATGATCTTAACAAACCAATCACAAGCAGAGAGATAGAATCAGTTATTAAAAATCTCCCAACTAAGAAGAGCCCAGGGCCAGATGGCTTCACAGGTGAATTCTACAAAACATTCCGGAAAGAACTGACACCAATACTGCTGAAACTATTCCAAAACATCGAAACAGAAAGAACATTACCCAACTCCTTCTATGATGCCAACATTACCCTAGTACCAAAGCCAAACAAAGACATCACAAGAAAGGAAAATTACAGACCAATTTCTCTAATGAACCTAGACGCAAAAATACTTAACAAAATACTTGCTAATCGTATTCAACAACACATTAAACGTATTATACACCATGACCAAGTGGGATTCATACCAGGTTTGCAAGGATGGTTCAACATAAGAAAATCAATCAATGTAATACACCATATAAAGAGATTGAAGGAAAAAAATCACATGATTATATCTATTGATGCAGAAAAAGCATTTGACAAAATACAGCACCCTTTCTTGATAAAAACACTCCAAAAGATGCAGGACGGGCTCCTGGGGAATGTCTAAATGCTCATTCTGCAGGGTGGGTGACACCATGGGGTAGAAACCCAAGTAGTGAGAGTGGGGGTGGACCCACATCCTGGGGAGGACTAATGCCATCAAATAGAGGGAACGGTATCCCACGAGAGAAAGGGTGGCTCCCAGGGCATTGGGGCACTTGAGCAAGTTAGGCCCTGAACACTATTCCATCTATATCTGGAAGTGGCTCCTCAGGAAACGGAGGTTGGCTGTCACTGTGGGCAACAAGGTGGAAGGGAAAATGGATGTTAAATGTGTGGAACCAAAGTAAATAGGGGGTAAGTGAGGAGTTTCTGGAGAGTACACAAGGATGGTTATAAAACATGTAATATTACACCATAAAATATAGGAGATGACAGACTGATACTGTAAACCATAATGTAAAACATAGGATAACTAAAAATGTAAAGAACTGTGTATCCTAAAGTATGCACCATAATGTAAACGCAGATGTCACCTTGTTAGAAAGCTAATGTCTCAGACTCTGTACATCACTTTAAGTAAATATGATATGAATAGGGCGTAAGAGTATCACTGTGGAAAGGAAAAGGTTTTCTGGTGGATGTGTGGGAGTGCTGTATATTATATATATACATTGCTGTGGTCTAGGACTCCTGTGAAGAAAAGCTGAATAATTAGGGGGGGGGGGAAGAAAAAAAAAAGAAAAAGAAAAAGATAGGATGTGGAATTTTTTCAAGTCAACATTCTTTATCTAAGTTCTTTATCTAACTTTATCCAAGTTCTTTATCTATCGTTTAAACCCATCACTATATGCCATTCCCTAGTAAGGGACCATGACATTATATTGGGCTTCAAATTTCGGGAGTTCTGGATCACAGAGTGTTTCAACAATGGCAATGGAGGGATACTGGTATGGGATACCAATGACAGGTGATATATGACTGACAGGGAGCTGTACAGAACATATGTCCAGGGTGCATGGTAATGTTTGGATATACTCATAGTGGCAATAATTAAAAACCACAGTAGGGGGGGTACTGGGTTCCTGGCCAGTGGTGCTCTGTCGTGGTCCCTAGGGCAGCAGGGACAGTCTCCCAGGTACAGTGGCGGGGACCGGGAGGGAGTGAGGGTTCAACAGTGAGCCCCTGATTCTAATGACTATGCTTGGGAGCTGATAAACCTAAAAAAAGAACAAGGCCTAGAGCAACATTGTGCCTGGGAATTTCCTCCTGTCAGCCTTCATGTTACTCAAATGTGGCCAGTCTCGAACCCAAACTCAGCATGTAAATGCAATGCTTTCCCCCCAGCGTGGGACATGACACCTGGGGATGAGCCTCCCTGGCAACGAGGGACCACTATCAACTACCAACTGATGATGCAACTGGAAAATGACCTTATACGGAAGGTTCAATGCGGATCAGCAGTTTATCCATGTCTACATAAAATACCATGACTTTAAAATGCTGTTTGACCTAAAGTAAGGGGGAAATGGAAAGGAGAAATGAGTCTATATGGCTACGAGTTTCTAAAAAAGAGTCTGGAGGCTGGCAGAAGGATTGCCCTCATGCACAACTGAGAAGAGTCAGAGAGACAGATAAAGCAGATACAACCCCCAGATATTGGTTCCTTTGAGGGCTAAAGAGACCCATGGGAGTTATGGTCATGGCCGATGGGGTTAACTACCAGGGCAGATGGCCCCTCTTTGGAAATGGTGTTTATCTGTGATGAATCTGGACTCAGATGGGATCTCCCTTCATAAGACTTTCATGCTAATGTGCTGGAGGTGCAGTTAATGTTGGTGTTTAAGATATATTTAGGGGATTTGAATCTCTGGACTGACAATGTGATAGCCAGGTCCTGAGCCTCAACAGACTCCAGCACCTACAATCTGATCTATTGGACTTACCACACTCAGCTAAGATGGAGTTGAAGAAGGACAACCACCACACCATGGAGCCTAGAGTGATTACAACTGAAAATGGGAGGATTGCATCCAGCATCCATGTGGAATCTGAGCCTCCTCTTGACATAGAGGTGCAATGGACACAACCAATCCAATGTCCACATAGAAGAGGTGGCATTGGATTGGGAAAAGTGGACATGGTGGACGATGGGTATGGGGAAAGGCAGGAAGAGATGAGAGGTGGAGGCGTCTTTGGGACATGGAGCTGCCCTGGATGGTGCTTCAGAGGTAATCACCGGACATTGTAAATCCTCACAGGGCCCACTGGATGGAATGGAGGAGAGTATGGGCCATGATGTGAACCATTGTCTATGAGGTGCAGAGGTGCCCAAAGATGTACTTACCAAATCCAATGTATGTGTCATGATGATGGGAACGAGTGTTGTTGGGGGGGGGAGAGGGGGGGTGGGGGGTGGGGTTGAATGGGACCTCACATATATATTTTTAATGTAATATTATTAGAAAGTCAATAAAAAAAATAAAGAGGGAGCTGTACATCCCCCGTTATGCTTTCCTACAGTGTAAATCTAGTTTTATAGATAGGAATGTTACCACTAAAAATGATGGAAAGGAGATAGCTGCAAAATCTCTGCACACAATGTTTACTTCTAAGAAATAAAACATATGTGCTATGTTGTTTCATTTAGGTTTAAAGATTTCGCTGCTATACCCTCGATTATGCTTTCCTATATAGTAAATGCTAGTTTTTGGGATAAGAATGTTAGCACAAAAACTGAAGGAAAGGAAATAGCTGAATAAGCTCTGCACACAATGTTTAGTTCTCAGAAGTAATTCACATGTACCATTCGTTTTCTGGTAGGTATAAAGAGTTAGCTGCTATACCCTCGATTATGCTTTCCTATATAGTAAATGCTAGTTTTTGGGATAAGAATGTTAGCACAAAAACTGAAGAAAAAGAGATAGCTGCAAAATCTCTGCACAAAATGTTTAGTTCTCAGAAGTAAATCATATCTGCCATGTTGTTTCATTTAGGTTTAAAGAGTTAGCTGCTATACTCTTGGTTATGCTTTCCTCTATAGGAAATGCTAGTTTTAGAGATTTGAATGTTAGCATAAAAACTGAAAGGAAAGGAGATAGCTGCAAAATCTCTGCACATAATGCTTAATTCTCAGAATTAAATCATATGTGCCATGTTGTTTCATTTAGGTTTAAAGAGTTAGCGGCTATACCCTCGTTTATGCTTTCCTATATACGAAATGCTTGTTTTAGAGATATGAATGTTAGATCAAAAACTGAAGGAAAGGAAATAGCTGCAAAATCTCTGCACACAATGCTTAGTTCTCAGAAGAAAATCATATGTGCCATGTTGTTTCATTTAGGTTTAAAGAGTTAGCCGCGAAACCCTGAGTTATGCTTTCCAATAGTGTAAATGCTAGTTTTATTGATAGGAAATTTAGCACAAAAACTGAAGGAAAAGAGATAGCTGCAAAATCTCTACACAAAATATTTAGTTCTCAGAAGTAAATCACATGTGCCATGTTGTTTCATTTAGGTTTGAAGAGTTTGCTGCTATACCCTCGGTTATGGTTTCCGATATAGGAAATGCTAGTTTTAGAGATATGAATGTTATCATAAAAACTGAAGGAAAGGATTTAGCTGCAACATGTCTGCACACAATGCTTAGTTCTCAGAAGTAAACCATATGTGCCATGTTGTTTCATTTAGGTTTAAAGAGTTAGCGGCTATACTATCGGTATTGCTTTCCTATATAGGACATGCTTGTTTTACAAATAGGAATGTTAGCACAAAAACTGAAGGAAAGAAGATAGCTGCAAATCTCTGCACACAATGCTTAGTTCTCCGAAGTAATTCATATGTGCCATGTTGTTTCATTTATGTTTAAAGAGTTAGCTGCTATACTCTCGGTTATGCTTTCCTCTACAGGAAATGCTACTTTCAGAGATATGAATGTTAGCATAAAAACTGAAGGAAAGGAGATAGCAGCAAAATCTCTGCACACAGTGCTTAGTTTTCATAACTAAATCATATGTGCCATGTTGTTTCATTTAGGTTTAAAGAGTTAGCGGCTATACGCTCGGTTATGCTTCCCTATATAGGAAATGCTAGTTTTAGAGATAGGAATGTTAGCACTAAAACTGAAGGAAAGGAGATAGCTGCAAAATCTCTGCACACAATTCTTAGTTCTCTGATGTAAATCACATGTGCCATGTTGTTTCATTTTGGTTTAAATAGATAGCGGCTATAGCCTCGGTTATGCTTTCCTTTATAGGAAATGCTAGTTTTAAAGATAGGAATGTTAACACAAAAACTGAAGGAAAGATAATAGCTGCAAAATCTCTGCAAACAATGCTTGTTCTCAGAAGTAAATCATATGTACCATGCTTTTTCAGGTAGGATTAAACAGTTAGCTGCTATACCCCCGGTTATGCTTTCCTGTAGTGTAAATGCTAGTTTTACAGATAGGAATGTTAGCACAAAACCTGAAGGAAAGGAGATAGCTGCAAAGTCTCTGCAAACAATGTTTAGTTCTCAGATGTAAATCACACGTGCCATGTTGTTTCATTTTGGTTTAAATAGTTAGCGGCGATACCCTGGGTTATGCTTTCCTATATAGGAAATGCTAGTTCTAAAGATAGGAATGTTTGCACAAAAACTGAAGGAAAGAAGATAGCTGCAAAATCTCTGCACACAATGCTTAGTTCTCAGAAGTAAATCATAGGTACCATGCTTTTTCAGGTAGGTTTAAAAAGTTAGCTGCTATACCCCCGGTTATGCTTCCCTGTAGTGTAAACACTAGTTTTAGAGATAGGAATGTTAGCACAAAAACTTTAGGAAAAGAGATAGCTGCAAAATCTCTGCACACAATGTTTAGTCCTCAGAAGTAAATCATATGTGCACGTTGTTTCAGTTAGGTTTAAAGAGTTAGCTGCTATACCCTCGGTTATGCATTCCTATATAGGAAATGCTAGTTTTACAGATATGAATGTTAGCATAAAAACTGAAGGAAAGGAGATAGCTGCAAAATCTCTGCACACAATGCTTAGTACTGAGAAGAAAATCATATGTACCAATGCTTTTTGAGGTAGGTTTAAAGAGTTAGCTGCTATACTCCGGTTATGCTTTCCTGTAGTGTAAATGCTAGGTTTAGCGATAGGAATGTTAGCACAAAAACTGAAGGAAAAGAGATAGCTGCAAAATCTCTGCAAACAATGTTTTGTTCTCAGAAATAAATCCTATGTGCCATGTTGTTTCATTTAGGTTTAAAGAGTTACGTGCTATACCCTAGGTTAAGCTTACCTATATATGAAAGGCTCGTTTTAGATATGAATGTTAGCATAAAAACTGAAGGAAAGGAGATAGCTGCAAAATCTCTGCACACAATGCTTAGTACTCAGAAGAAAATCATATGTACCAATGCTTTTTGAGGTAGGTTTAAAGAGTTAGCTGCTATACTCCGGTTATGCTTTCCTGTAGTGTAAATGCTAGGTTTAGCGATAGGAATGTTAGCACAAAAACTGAAGGAAAAGAGATAGCTGCAAAATCTCTGCAAACAATGTTTTGTTCTCAGAAATAAATCCTATGTGCCATGTTGTTTCATTTAGGTTTAAAGAGTTACGTGCTATACCCTAGGTTAAGCTTACCTATATATGAAAGGCTCGTTTTAGAGATATGAATGTTAGTACAAAAACTGAAGGAAAGGATATAGCTGCAAAATCTCTGCGCACAATGCTTAGTTCTCAGAAGTAAATCATATGTGCCATGCTGTTTCATTTAGATTTAAAGAGTTAGTGGCTATACCCTCGGTTATGCTTTCCTATATAGGAAATTCTTGTTTTACAAGTAGGAATGTTAGCACAAAAACTGAAGGAAAGAAGATAGCTGCAAAATCTCTGCACACAATGCTTAGTTCTCAGAAGCAAATCATATGTACCATGCTTTTTCAGCGAGGTTTAACGAGTTAGCTGCTATACCCCAGGTGATGCTTTCCTATAGTATAAATGCTAGTTTTAGAGATCGATATGTGAGCACAAAAACTGAAGGAAAAGAGGTAGCTGCAAAATCTCTGCACACAATGTTTAGTTCTCAGAAGTAAATCATTTGTGCCAATTTGTTTCATTTGGGTTGAAAGAGTTAGCTGCTATACCTCCGGTTATGTTTTCCTTTGTAGAAAATGCTAGTTTTAGAGATACGAATGTTAGCACAAAAACTGAAGGAAAGGAGATAGATGCAAATTCTCTGCCCACAATGTTTAGTTCTCAGAAGCAAATCATATGTACCATGATTTTTGAGGTAAGTTTAAAGGGTTAGCTGCTATACCCACGGTATGCTTTCCTATAGAGGAAATGATAGTTTTAGAGATAGGGATGTTAGCACAATAACTGAAGGAAAAGAGATAGCTGCAAAATCTCTGCACAGAATGTTTTCATCTCAGAAGTAAATCGTGTGTGCCATGTTGTTTCAATTATGTTTAAAGAGTTAGCTGCTATACCCTCGGTTAAGATTTCCTATAGTGTAAATTGCAGTTTTAGAGATAGGAATGTTAACACAAAAACTGAAGGAAAAGAGATAGGTGCAAATCTCTGCACACAAGGTTTATTCCTCAGAAGTAAATCATATGTGCCATGTTGTTTCATTTAGGTTTAAAGAGTTAGCTCCTATACCCTCGTTTATGCTTTCCTATATAGGAAATGCTAGTTTTAGAGATATGAATGTTAGCATAAAAACTGAAGGAAAGGAGAAAGCCTCAAAATCTCTGGACACAATGCTTAGTTCTCAGAAGTAAATCATATGTGCCATGTTGTTTCATTTAGGTTTAAAGAGTTAGCGGCTATACCGTAGTTTCTGCTTTCCTATACAGGAAATGCTTGTTTTACAAATAGGAATGTTAGCACAAAAACTGAAGGAAAGAAGTTAGCTGCAAAATCTCTGCACACAATGTTTAGTTCTCCGAAGTAAATCATATGTACCATTCTTTTACAGGTAGGTTTAACGAGTTAGCTGCTATACCCCAGGTTATGCTTTCCTATAGTATAAATACTAGTTTTAGAGATAGGAATGTTAGCAGAAAAACTGAAGAAAAAGAGATAGCTGCAAAATCTCTTCACACAATGTTTAGTTCTCAGAAGTAAATCATATGTGCCATGCTGTTTCATTTAGGTTTAAAGAGTTATCTGCTATACTCTTGGTTATGCTTTCCTCTATAGGAAATGCTAGTTTTAGAGATATGAATGTTAGCATAAAAACTGAAGGAAAGGAGATAGCTGCAAAATCTCTGCACATAATGCTTAATTCTCAGAATTAAATCATATGTGCCATGTTGTTTCATTTAGGTTTAAAGAGTTAGCGGCTATACCCTCGTTTATGCTTTCCTATATGGGAAATGCTAGTTTTAGAGATATGAATGTTAGATCAAAACCTGAAGGAAAGGAGATAGCTGCAAAATCTCTGCACACAATGCTTAGTTCTCAGAAGAAAATCATATGTGCCATGTTGTTTCATTTAGGTTTAAAGAGTTAGCCGCGAAACCCTCAGTTATGCTTTCCAATAGTGTAAATGCTAGTTTTATAGATAGGAAAGTTAGCACAAAAACTGAAGGAAAAGAGATAGCTGCAAAATCTCTACACAAAATGTTTAGTTCTCAGAAGTAAATCACATGTGCCATGTTGTTTCATTTAGGTTTAAAGAGTTTGCTGGTATACCCTCGGTTATGTTTTCTGATATAGGAAATGCTAGTTTTAGAGATATGAATGTTATCATAAAACTGAAGGAAAGGATTTAGCTGCAACATGTCTGCACATAATGCTTAGTTCTCAGAAGTAAACCATATATGCCATGTTGTTTAATTTAGGTTTAAAGGGTTAGCGGCTATACCCTCGGTATTGCTTTCCTATATAGGACATGCTTGTTTTACAAATAGGTATGTTAGGACAAAAACTGAAGGAAAGAAGATAGCTGCAAATCTCTGCACACAATGCTTTGTTCTCCGAAGTAATTCATATGTGCCATGTTGTTTCATTTATGATTAAAGAGTTAGCTGCTATACTCTCTGTTGCTTTTCTATATAGGAAATGCTAGTTTCAGAGATATGAATGTTAGCATAAAAACTGAAGGAAAGGAGATAGCTGCAAAAACTCTGCACACAGGGCTTAGTTCTCAGAAGTAAATCATATGTGCCATGTTGTTTCATTTAGGTTTAAAGAGTTAGCGGCTATACCCTCGGTTATGCTTCCCTATATTGGAAATGCTAGTTTTAGAGACAGGAATGTTAGAACTAAAACTGAAGGAAAGGAGATAGCTGCAAAATATCTGCACACAATTCTTAGTTCTCAGATGTAAATCACATGTGCCATGTTGTTTCATTTTGGTTTAAATAGATAGCTGCTATACCCTCGGTTATGCTTTCCTATATAGGAAATGCTAGTTTTAAAGATAGGAATGTTTGCACAAAAACTGAAGGAAAGAAGATAGCTGCAAAATCTCTGCACACAATGCTTAGTTCTCAGCAGTAAATCATATGTACCATGCTTTCACAGGTAGGTTTAAAGAGTTAGCTGGTATACCCCCGGTTAGCTTTCCTATAGTATAAATGGTAGGTTTAGAGATATGAATGTTAGTACAAAAACTGATAGAAAGGGAGATAACTGCAAAATCTCTGCATACAATGCTTAGTTCTCAGAAGTAAATCATATGAGCCATGTTGCTTCATTTATGTTTAAAGAGTTAGCGGCTATACCCTCGGTTATGCTTTCCTATATAGGAAATTCTTGTTTTACAAATAGGAATGTTAGCAGAAAAACTGAAGGAAAGAAGATAATTGCAAAATCTCTGCAAACAATGCTCAGTTCTCAGAAGTAAATCATATATACCATGCTTTTTCAGGTATGTTTAAAGAGATAGCAGCTATACCCCCTGTTTTGCTTTCCTGTAGTGTAAATGCTAGTTTTAGAGATAGGAATGTCAGAACAAAACCTGAAGGAAAGAAGATAGCTGCAAAATCTCTGCACAGAATGATTAGTCCTCAGAAGTTAATCATATGTACCATACTTTTTCAGGTAGGTTTAAAGAGTTAGCTACAATACCCCCGGTTTTGCTTTCTTATATAGGAAATGCTAGTTTTACAGAAAGGAATGTTAGCACAAAAACTGAACTAAAGGAGATAGTTGCAAAATCTCTGAACACAAAGCTTAGTTTTCAGAAGTAAATCACATGTGTCATGTTGTTGCATTTTGGTTTAAATAGTTAGCGGCGATACCCTCTGTTATGTTTTCCTATATAGGAAATGCTAGTTATAAGATAGGAATGTTAGCACAAAAACTGAAGGAAAGAATATAGGTGCAAAATCTCTGCACACAATTCCTAGTTCTCAGAAGTAAATCATATGTGCTATGCTTTTTCAGGTAGGTTTAAAGAGTTAGCTGCTATACCCACGGTTATGCTTTCCTATACAGGAAAAGCTAGTTTTAGAGATATGAATGTTGGCACAAAAGTAAAGGAAAGGAGATAGCTGCAAAATCTCTGTACACAATATTTAGTTCTCAGAAGTAAATCATATGTGCCATGTTGTTTCATTTAGGTTTAAAGAGTTAGCTGCTATACCCTCGGTTATGCTCTCCTATATAGGAAATGCTAGTTTTAGAGATATGAATGTTAGCACAAAAACTGAAGGAGAGGAGATAGCTTCAAAATCTGCACACAATGCTTAGTTCTCAGAAGTAAATCATATGAACCATGCTTTTTCAGGTAGGTTTAACGAGTTAGATGCTATAACCCCGGTTATGCTTTACTATATTATAAATGCTAGTTTTAGAGATAGGAATGTTAGCACAAACCCTGAAGGAAAGAAGATAGCTTCAAAATCTCTGCCCACAATGTTTAGTTCTCAGAAGGAAATCATATGTGCCATGTTGTTTCATTTAGGTTTAAAGAGTTAGCTGCTATACCCTCGGTTAGGCTTTCCTATATACGAAATGCTACTTTTGGAGATATGAATGTTAGCATAAAAACTGAAGGAAAGTAGATAGCTGCAAA